>NC_085048.1:98210728-98510728 GCF_963662255.1 Cinclus cinclus | reverse complement strand
TGAATTACTTTTCATTGAATCATGGAATGGTTTGGCTTGGAAGGGACATAAAAGATTATCTAGCTCCACCCCACTGCAATGGGCAAGGATGTTATCCACTTGATCAGGTTGTTCAAGGCCCCACCCAATCTGGCCTTCCAGAGATGGGATCTCCACAACTTCTCTTGACAGCCTGTTCCAGTGCCTCACTACCTTCTGAGTAAAGAATTTCTTCCTGGTATCTAATCTAAATATTTTCTCTTTTAGTTTAAAAGTATTCTCACTTGTCCTATCATTATCTATTTGATGAAATAGATAAAATGTAATAAAAATAGATAAAATGCAATAAAATTGAGAGTAGCCACACTTTGAGACAGCTTTGGACAGATAGGAAAACCAGACATCTGTATTTACAATGCATTAACCTATTTCCCTAAGATTTGACCTATCCTCATGTAAAAGGAGTAGACCACTTGTAGTGGCTTTTCCAATGAAAGAACAAATGCATGCACAATTGTCCTCTTCTATGCTGTTGTCAAGATACAAGTTTTATATGGGAAATGTCTGGATATGCTATTTTAGTTCTGAGGAAATATGCTGGTGATGAAGTTAAGCACCTGAGTGCTAAGTGGTTTTGGATTACAACACATGTTTCAAACAAATTATAGATTTTGTAAGTGCACCCTGGATATAATGTTTAAAGATTTCCACTTTTAATAGATGTACATTGAGCATTATGCAAATAAGCCATTGCTTACTCAGATGGTAGACTAATCTCTTTGTCCTGGCATGACAAGTAAAGTATGTTTCCACTTGTTATCCCCATCTGTCACAAGATGATAAACCTCAGACCTGTAAAAGTCTTATCTGAATGTATTTGTTAACATCTTGCTCTGTTGGCCACTGTCATATATCATTTTTATTGTGTAAATGAGTAGCTGCATTTTTTTTGTTAGCCACGAGGCAGCTGGAATTACTTGATTCCTCCACATAGGTCCACTGGAGGAAAGCATTTGGTTTAACTCATCCCTGTTCTACATATCAGAGAAATATGTTCATCAAGCATAAGCTTAAGAGCTCTTCCAAACACATAGCATTTCTGAATCAGAGCTATGGTATTTCAAGTCTTTTCATTTGCAATTAAGTTATATTCAGTGCTGATTGCACAATATAAAACCCACTAATATTTCACTTGCTGCATAATTTTTAGACATAAAGACCTCTTCACATTGAAATGCAGTCTATGAATCCATTTATTACATGAAAACCTGATTTTTGTAGGCTATGTGATTTCCACGTGGGTTTGCACCGGTGCAAGCGGGCTGATTGTATTTATTTCTTTTATTTCTTTTTTTATTTCTTTTTTTTTTTTTTTTTTTTTTAACAGCGGGGACAACGTATATCTTTAGCAAAGGTGGTGGACAAATCACTTACACGTGGCCTCCCAACGACCGGCCAAGCACTCGAGCGGACAGACTGGCCATAGGGTTTAGCACTGTGCAAAAAGAGGCTGTGCTGGTGCGAGTGGACAGTTCTACTGGCCTTGGAGATTATTTAGAGCTGCATATCGTAAGTATTAGCACCAGAGGCGTGAGATTTCTTCTTGTCTCAGTTGTTCCTTCATTTGTGGGGTTTAAATTTATTTTGTCTGAATGTAATTATAGCAGTTAATGAACCTTTTGGGGTCAATAGTGAACTAAATGATGCTGCTTTATTTCATATGATGATGTACAGGATCTCAGGCATACCGAGAAAATGCCTTTCATTTGCAACAGTGCTACTTTTCATGGCTTTTCAATTAGAAATCATACTGGGATACCTGTACAGATAGAGCAGTTTATTGCAGTGTAATTACATGGAAGAGAATTTAGCAGTGTCAGAGGAAGGCATGTTTATCCTAGGGGTTTTAACCTGGAATCTAATGGTGGAATTGCAGTGTATCACAGCTCATTGTTCTTATTATTAATATTAGAACTTGTCCTCTCATTTCACCACTTTTTTGGTCATGGTAAATCTTAAGCAGAAAGACAGACTGTCAGGCTGGGAAGTCTTAAAAATTATTTTTAGCTGCCTTAAAACAAGGAACTAGCAATCAAAATTGAAAGCATGTGGAGTTTTATGGCGTCATAAATAAATGATCAATGGAGAAAAACATAACTAGAGCAGTATAAAATTTTGTTGTTTAGATCAGTCTGAACTTTGTTAATGTGTTAGCTTGATTTTTATTTGATAATATCTCTACTTTCAGGAACAGTTGAGTTCCTTTTGAATGAAATTACTTATTGATCTATAACCAATTACACTTTTACCCCCAGAAAGCATTCAGCAGTGATCATTTTCAAAATTAGATGGGATTATGGTATTCAATCTTCCCAGACTCCTTTTTTTCTGCAAAGTGCCTTCTGCAAAGGCACTCTTACATTGTGGACTAAGAAGATTTTTTAAAATTTATTTGAGTAAATAAACAAAGAAAGAAACCCGTAAATAAAATCCAGAGGTTGACTATGCCTTTATCTTATATTGAATCACACAGACAAAATAGTTGGCTGGGATTGTGAAATCTTAGTTTAAAAATGTGAACAAAGCAACTTCTCCCAGGTGCCGGAAAAATGGAGAGCCTACATATTTCAAGCCTACATATTGTGTTGCTAGATAGAATATAAATATTTGCTTTGCAAACACCAGGCACCTTATTATAATTTACCTCTTTATTTATGATCTCAGAGCAAACCCACCTTCTGTGGTGAACAGAGTTACTTTCTTCTTACAGTTTTTCTTGCTCCCTAGCATGCAAAGGAATGTTTTCCTTGTATTTTACTGCACCCGAAGTCTATCAAAATGATAACTTTTGTTTGCTCTTCCATCTAGCCACAATATTTCTATTTTAAAGCAAACATTATGTTCATTAATGATGAGTTTGAGATCAAAAAATATTGCCTGCTGATAAATGTCTGTGGTTTTCAATCTTTCTTTTTTTTTCCTCAAGTAATTTTCTTATAGCCATGCCGTAGCAAAAAAATGGTAAAATAAAATAATTGGGAGTTTTCTATGGTCAGAAACACTACCAGCTTAATAGGAATGGTGAAAATGATAAATTATACTTTAGTGGTTCTTTTGAAATTTCTGTGAAACAGCAATGCCTTTTATCATCCTGCTCTGTGAGGTGATATTGGCTTCCCCCTGCTGCCTTTGCAAGGGACTTTGGGAACCTCCCTGAAACCTGCTCTGCTTCAGAGCAAAATGGTAACTGTGTGAAATTTCACTGGAATGAGGTTTGACCTTCTGAGAGCAGCTTCAGTGTAGTCTGTCCCTAGAGTGGAGACACTGAGGGATTGACCTGAAATCCTAAGACATTTGGCAAGGATTTTTATAAGGGTTGTCAGTGATTGATAAAGCTTGGAAAACTACTGGGATATAATTTCCCAGAATCTAATTCAAATAAGGATAGTATTCAAAGGGAAGTTGAAAGGCAGTATTTTCAAAAGCATTTGTGACACTTAAGACCATATATCTCATTGAAGTCAGTTGAGCTGCAGATACTTCTGAGAATTTTACCTGAGATCCATTTTAGCTCAGAAAGATATTGTGAGATATCACAGTTATAAAAACGAAGAGAACACAGAAACAGGGAGGTCTACATATGTGTTATATTTGAAAAATAGTTAATTTGATCTAAATATTTCCATGTTGGCAGCTACTGTGTTAAAGCAGCTGTAATAAAAACAGTAGGAGGGGTTTGTCATTCAAAACTTCCTTCTTTCACCAATATTGAGATGCCACTAGGAGCTTCTTATCTACTAAACAACCAGAAACATGCTATGGATAGTGGAAGGAGATAAAACTAGAAGGAGGAAGGAGGAAAGTGTTTAATTCTGCATGTTCTTTTGCAGGTACCCACTCACCTGTTTGTGGCATGAGTATGCATGAGCAAAAAGTGCCTGTGTGCCTTGAGATGCACTGTGTATGGATAAATCACCTGCATGTGGTAGCAAAAAGAGTTGCATTGGAACTACTGCTTTAAAAAAATTTAGCTCATAGCCCTCACTAGCATGCTGTGGAGGGTGCTCCAGAGCTTTGAGGTAGCTTGCTCTTAACCTTCTTCATTCTAGAAAGGAAAGAGGAATTTACAAGTTAGATTATGGTACTTGATTGTGTGAAAAAAGTCATTCTGTTTACTTAAAGACAATGTAAACCTAATAATGAATTCAAGCTTGTAACATATTCTGATTTTAAAAATTGCTGCTTGATCATCTGAATCACAGCTTTGGTGTTAGGTTAGGAACATATTTATTTAAAGTAATCATTTAACCTCTCCAAACGACCATTGTTATAAGAGACATTTTTTGAAATGTGCAGTCTGTATAGCTACCAGAAGCTTAACAGTTCCAGTGCAAATATTTCAAATTCCAAGATAGATTATTCTAAAAACTCCACCTGTATTGTAGCAGCATAAATATATAAAGGATTGTTTGTGTGTATGATACACATGCAACACAGTACTTCAGGAAAGGGATTTTAAAATGTTTTAGTCATCCAGAACTGCAGCAATTAGCTTTCATTCCAATCACTTGACTTCTCATATGGAAGTGGTCTCCTGTTCTGTCTCTGCTGGGAGATCAAGTTTAAGAGGAAATAGATATCATACCTAAAAGTCTACTGCCACTTCCTCTCCTGTCGATGGATAAATGAAGGACAGAGAGCTCTGATAATTACTGCAAGCTTCCTTTTTTTCCTTCTTTTCATGACATGGTCTGCATTCATTTCCATGTCACATGGGAAAAGGCAGCAGACTTCATGCAGTGTTCAATTAATTACCATGTGCACTTCTGTCCTTAACTTTTTGTCTGACTTCTATTGCCTTTAGGCAATTCTGTCAGTGATTTCTCTTCCTACTTTCACTCCTCTTCCCACCCTGTCATGCCACGTCATGGATTTTACATGGATTTTACTGTCTTCCACAGGCAGTGTGCTGTTGCTACCTCGAATTTTTAGCTTTCCTATGGTGAGGACCAAAACGAAGTTAGACAAAGATATCACCTCAAAGGACTAAGAAGTCCTGTTAAATTGCTCTGTCTTTCTATGCTGGTAGCGTAGGAAACTAATTCTCCTGTGTTGCACAAGGGGTACTTGCTCTGTTTGAGAAGAACCATCAACAGACTTCAGCCATTATAAAAAATATGTAACTTATGCCATGTTTTCATCTTTCATTGTTAAAATGAAAGACTTTTTAACAAAAGTAACATTTTTTTATGCCTAATGGAAAGAATCAGCAGTTTTGGTGTCTTTGTATGTGTCGTTCGTTTGAAAATCTAAGTATTTGCAGAGCACATAGCAGCTGTTTTTATGGTGATAGCTGATTTTGAAGTTGAGAACAAGAAGTTTGTATGAAAGATAAGGTCAGCAGAGCATTTAAAAGTATAAAGTTTTGGCATTCCAGAGAAGACACCCAGCCTAGGGCACACGAGCTACTTAAGCAGAACTGGTCACTTCTAACCCAAGCAGGGTGAGAATGTACTAATTAATCTCATTTACAGGTATGGACTTGCTGAATTATGTGAAGTGGTGATGATAATTCTCATAGGAAACATTCAGAGGTCTAAAATAAGGAATAAGGCAGATGTGGCAATGTTTTGAATACTGTCCTCACCCTCACCAGAGGGAAAGTGGGGGGAAATGCCCTGTGATTCTGGTGAGAGAACAGTGACTGTCTGTCTATACTTAGGATATAGAAAACATATCAAAATAAAAAAGAAATAAAACTCGGGGTAGATTGTAGTAGATATTTTTTGTTTCACTTTATTTCATGTCACTAGGAAACAATATTTTAGGGGAAATACTAACCAATAAGATGAATGCTGTCATGATAGAGCATGGAAAACTACTTTGAAAGATTTGCTAAACACATTACCTGAAAAAGTATGGTATGGTTAAAACAGATGGTATCAATACATGCAAGGCACAACGCAATTAACCTGAAATACAGTGAAGATATAGCATTACTGGCATGATGGATTAATCAATATTGTCCTTAGACTTCCAAGATGTGTTTGTGAGGCTTTCAGAGTTACAATTAATGACTGAGGTGAACAGTCTTGGGAGTGGGAATATGTCTTACAGAAAATAGAGTTTTGGATCATGAATAAACTCAGTTCATGCTCTTTGTCCCAAAAACTTACATACTACATATATTAAAATATAAATTGGAGAAATGGCATTTTTATTTGATTATTTTAACTTCAGCAAACTTAAAATGAGTATTATTTCCTACTCCCCTCCTTCTGTCTCTTAGTTATACATATGCAGTACTCTGCTACACCAGGCTTTTAATAGCTGACTCTGTTAGACTTTCTTGTACATATCCAAAAAATATGGATAGTTATAACTTGTGCAAGTTTAATGACCTTCCCTCAAGTGAACAGAAGCAGAAAAACTCAAGTGAGGATCAGAGTTCTGTGTTTGAGTGTACCAGGGAAAGAACTGCAATATCTTTTGATAAATGCATTTGTTTTTCTCTTTTGAATACTTCACATGTCTTGGGCTTAATGTCTAATGGAAAGTCAAGTGATTTTTATTTACTTGCTTGTATTTGGATCAATTCCTAGAGAGCTGGATGTACTTTCAGTGAGATTGATGATAAAAATACCTTTGATTATAGTGGTTTGTATTGGAGCTAATTAATTTTCCCAGGAAGAGTGTAATAATATTTTAAAAAATAATATTTCTAGAATATTATTTCTTCTAATAATCATCATTCAAATCTAGAATTCCTTATTATTATATGCATACCTATGGAAAACAAAGATTTGGGAAGGCCTATGGTGGTTTGTATATTCATGAAACAGCAATGAGTATAAAATTGAATTATTCACATGCAGGAAGGGATTTAAAAAAAAAAAGGGGACAGACCTAATTTTTAGAAATCTGATATTTTAGAAGTGCTGAACATGCACAACAGTGGCTAAAGTCAATGGAAGCTGAATGTAGTCAGCACCTCTGAAATCAGGTCGTCATCATATCAGCTAAGTGGGCATCAGGGATCACTTTGGAGCCCTGGTCAGACTTTAGACCATTATGTTTATCAGAGTTGTGATTTTTAATATTCTGCTACCTTGTACCGCAAGAAAATTTCATAAGGCTAATGTCATCTAATCCAGAATTCTGTTATTATTTGATATTTCTTTATTATGCTTATAGATGGGATATTTATTGGTGATTTCTTTTTTATTTTATATATGTGAATGCAAAAGGCTATAGGAAGTTTAACTATTATGTATAGTGATTGGTTTCTCTGGGGAACAAAAAAAATCAGCAACCAGAATATATGTTAATCTTTAAACTGAAAAAAAAAAAAATAGTATGGAAGAACTATTTCCAGACTTGCTTATGGGTTTGAATAAAAAAAAAAAAAGGCAGTGCAATCAAAGGAGACTCATTTATGGGACTAGACAGGCAGGTGAGAATGCAATTCAATGCACACAAACATTAAGTTAATTAGAATGGGAGCAATGAATTAATCCAGGGAATTTGTGCTAAATGCAGCAATCATTTACTTCGCTGATCAGGTTAAAGATCTAACTTTGTAGGGAAGAAAAATAAATGAATCACTGAGATGGTCAAGTCATGCCTTGAAACCATGCAGTTAAGTTATTCTTTTGTATTAGCAGAGACAAAGATTAAAAAAGCTCTGAAAAGGGATTTCATTTTATAAGCTATTTGTTAATGCCTCATCTAGAATACTGTGCAAAATTATTATTGCATATTGAGCAACAGTGGTCTGTTCTTGCCATAAACACTCCAAATTGCTGAGGGAAGGTTATGGAAATGTGCTAATTCTGGCACAGAACAGACCGATACGTTGCTATATGAAAAATACAAATGGAATTTGTACAGCTGATGTAACTAAGCAGTTTGACTCTGACTGCCACCATGGAGTACTGCTAGGAGAAATCCTGATGTTTTGTGGAAGGTTCAGTACACCAGTCTTGTAGGTCTTATCTCCCAGCTGACTGCCTAGCTCCTCAGCCTAGAAATGTGCTTGAGGGAGGCAGTTCTTTTCATTCTCTTCTTCTGTCTTGGGATAAAAGAGAAATTCTCGCTTCCCTCTATCCAGCAGATAATTCATGTATGCATCCTACTCCTTTTTTGCTTTTGGGAGAATACAAGCTTCCTTCCCAAAAAAGCATGCTGTGTAATGGGGTCACCACCTGCCAGCCCCTTGACCACAGAAAACTGCACAGCCAGTAGGACCCAAGTTCCCATCTAAAATACTGTGTAAGTTGCACAATGCTCCAGCCCTCAACAATGATGAACCTCTTCAAGTGTTTCCTTCTAGAAAAGGTTGAAGGTGGGTAGATCTTTAAAATACTTCTGGTGGGCCCACATTTATCAGAATCAGCTGAAAACAATATGAAAAGGATTGCTTGTGGCTGTGGCACTGTATGAAGTTATCGTGCAGATCATGTTGTGGACTCTAAATTCCCTTCTGATCTCACATATCTCGAAATTGCACTGGAAATTGAATCCATCTGTTGGCAGAACTGTTTGAAATCCAGAACTTTGCTACTGAATTTGATGGCAAGTCTTCCTATGACTTTACTGTTGCAAATTGTGTACATGTGGAGCCTTAGATCTGGCACGAGAAGAGAACATAAACATGGAACTTAATTTTCTTGTTGCACTTAAAAATCACCAAGATTAGGAATAGAAGAGGTTTGGCCTGGGTCATGTTATATTAAGAACAAAACCTCTGCATTTTTAAGAATTCAAGTGGACCAATTTGGAAAAGCAAGAGCAAGACTAAGCATATTTAATTAGCACAAACTTGAAGAGTCTCATGGCCTCTTCATGAAGCTCCTCTAATTTTTTACATTGTCACTTTTAAAGCTCTGAAGTACTCTATGGATTACATCCAGTCATATTTTCAAGGATTATTTCTTTCTCTTCCCTTTCCCTTGTTCTGCAACTTGTTCTTCTGCCATGTCCTCAAACACAAATTTGTCTGTTGTACAAATTCAGCAGTCCCGGTGAATCCCAGTGAAAACAGGTGGCAAACATCCAGGGGTCTCAGAGATTACATACATTTTCTTTCCCATGAAATGAGGCATAGGAAGGAACAGGGGAGTCACCTCGGTGGTGACTCTATGGTGTATTCACATGGAAGAACTTGATGAGAACCATTGATAAGTTCTGCTTAATTAAAAAACAAAAGCAGCAACAACAAAGTAAATATGTTGCCAGAATTAGGAGGTATATCCTTTGTTGTCAAGGCTTTTCACATATAAATAACAAATTGCTGGCTTCAGAAAGGAGGATGCAGGAATTAGTTTATGATGTACAGATAAATGCAGACCATCTTGCCTCCCACCTTTCCTAGCTAATGTTATCTCCTCTCATTGACGTTTTAGATCCATCATAATCTAATCACATACTTGTAATTCAGAAATCCTGGTGCTGGCTACTCGCCAACATCCTTGTATATGAAGGTTGTAGATATTTTAATAACTTGGCACCAACTCTCCCAGAAAATTGCTGTGTATAAAAAGCACTGATGAAAAATTTAGCAGGCATTTTAGCAACTTTATTAAGATTAAAAGGATACTTAACTATTTGAAGAAGCAGAGCCATTAAGGTGTTCACTGCAACCTGGCTGATCATCCAAATGAAGAAGGAACTGAAATAAAGGAATTTATTGTCATTATTTGGAGAATGAGAGCTCTGGATGAGAGTAAAATCCAAGACTAGGCTACTTTTGTCCACTTATCCTATGGAGGTAATATTCTGCTTTTTATATTTAGACATAGATACAATAGTATTTATATTATAAGCATATATATGTGTGTGTGTGTGTATAAAAGAAGCCTATACAGTTTGTTATACCTAGTCATGTAAGAGAGTCAGCCCTGATAATATTTCCAAACTTATTCCTGCCTGGTTCTTGTCTAATTTTAGAGAAGCACAAGATTTGCACTCCCTCCTCCCCGCTGGGCATGCCTGGCTCAACACCAAGTGGAAGGCATGTGTACCCAGTGTGTCAGAAGCCATGACAGTGCAGGTTGGAAACAGGTTTCAGGCACTTTGGGCTGACAATGTGTGGTTTTGGCGGGGGGGAACCAACAGGACAGACTGGAGCAATAGCATCAGTGTATGGTTCAGTATATCCTAGGCTATGCTTTCAGCTCCTAATGGCAGCTTGAATAAGGGACAGTGACTCTCAGACTGTTGTTGACCACTGAAGAAGGGCCGGGTTTGCACAGGACAGATCAGGGTTTGTTTCCTATGAATAAGAGCCAGAATCCAAGATCTGGCCCATTAACTCCCTGTCCTTTAAATTTATGAGCTTTAAGTGAGGACAAGGATGAGGTGTGCACTGTACCAGTGTAGCAGTTTTTCAGTGCGCATGCAGTATGAACAATATTATTTTTAATACCAGTGAGAGTGATTAGTCTATTGATGCAGAACAAGATGAGGGCAAAAGTGCTGCTGGTGACCTGAACAGATTCTGATCCTAACTCCAAGTAATTCTCATCCCACTTCCACTATTGATTTGTTTGAAAATATTGCAGAAATATGAGTAAGTATGAGCAGATCTACATCAAGCCAGAAAACTGCTGGTAAGTGAGGTGCAGAAGCAGTTTTACAGAGCCTGCTGCTTTCCTTCAGTCATTTGTTTAAGTAAATGTTGCTAATATAGTTAATCACTCTGTGCAAATAAGGAAAGTTCATCTCAATACCGTTCTGGTTTTGTGAGATAATACCTTAATTGTAACTCACAATTAGTTAATTAGACCATTTACTTAATTCAGGTTTTGCTCTGTGAACCTCAGTGTCATCACCAAACTGAAAACTTCTTTTCATATTTAGTGCTAGTTTGCTTTTTTCCTTCTGGACTGTTTCATGGTCTTTAGCCTTGCTCCATGTTTCCTTACACCACTGTAACAGTGAGGAGGAACTGGAATAAAATCACTGCATAGGTGAACTGGACACACAGGGCTTGGCTCCTACCTTCATCCAGTTAGTTTTCTTAACTTTTGCAGTCTTTGGCACTAGCTCATTGCACCAGGGTTATGCAGGAAACATCCAGAGCAGGGAATTTGTGTTTTCTGAAACCCTGGCTGCCAGTTGTATCTTCATCTTCCATTCACTTACTTGCCTATGCTCTTTAATCACTGTCTCTCTTACCTGAGCTTGAGACCCTTGACATCAGTGCATCTCCAGTGCTGGTGGATCACTGAGCAGCCTACTCTTTTCTCTCCCAGCAGCAACCATAGGTGTACAGTATTTGCTTTCCTTTTGTATCCAGCAGTGATTCTTCCCACTTCACAGTGGGCTGCTGTTGCTATTAAGTCTTTTTTTTTTCTTTTTTCTTGGATAATACCACTCAAAGGAATTCCTGCAACAATAACAGACAGGATAAAGATTTAATGAACTGATACTGTCAGTGTTCTGGTGGCTTATGTTTAATATAACAATCCCACTAACAACAGGTGAGTTTCCCTGTTAAGTGTTTGGAGAGGCTTAAATATCTCCCTGTTTGTGAAAGCCCATTTACACTGGAATGTGCTAATGCTTCTGAGGGTGGATTAGCTGAAGGAACTGACTCATGCAATTCCTGGCTTTCAATAATTACCTGGTTTATTACCTAGCTTATGTTGAATAAGGAATGTTGAGGAACAAAGAAAAGACACAGCCCTTCAGTTTTGCCAGTTCTCCCTGAAATTATCCCAAACCCTTCAGTGCAGCAGCATGAAGTTAACAGGGCTTTAACTTCTTGTGCTAGAATCTGTAGGTGATGATCTATGCTCAGTCAAAGGTGAAATATAAGTCCAGATGTTCCCTCAGGGAGATGTAAATCATGCTTGATGCTGCATCATTACACATTCTTTGTGGGCTAGGAAAGCTACCAGTACAGGATTGGGAATTCTTCCATCTGTTATTCCACCATTGGGTCTGGTACTCCTCTTCATCCCAGGCCTCCAGATTGAAGGATGAGGATGAAGCATTACAGCTTTAGCAAATATCATCAGGCTTCACTTTGCATCCAGAATCTCTTATTTTTAGTTCAGCCCTCCCCCTTGATAGACTTGCAACTTACTGCTTACAAACTGAATGCAACAGACTGCCTTCTTCTTGTCTGGTGTGAAACCCCATTAATATCCTTGTTCCCCATGTTTTCCCTGACCCAAAGAACAATAGAAAATTCCTGGAGCAAAAGTACTCAGTGTTTCCCTGGCATAGCAGATGGAATTTTTAAGGCTGTCAGTGGATTATGTAGCAGTACCTTCTCATTTAGGCACAAGCATGAAGAGTGTTATCATACATGAAGCTAATTACAGGAACTTCTACCAACCAAAATAAGGAGTGGAAAGATTATTCTAGAGAGCCTTAATAACCACTCAGCATATTTGATAATGTCTCTGCTGTAGGTATCATACTCACCATGATGTTTAATAGCTGAACAGATGCAGCTCACTAGAGCACCACATGGTAGGCAGCAGCAGGGAGTCCCATTTGACAAGTTGGTTTTGGTTTGTTTCCTTCACAGAGAGTCTTTCCTGATGTCCCAGGTTTCTGGAGTGTTCTGATTTGCTACTCAGCAAACAGGAAAAGGCAAGGGAATTCTCTACTGCTTGTTTCCAAAGCAAACAGAGTTTTGACTTTTTAGAGAATGTGCTATGAAATTCCTAATTAAGCTTATACAAGTCAAGTTTTAATATCAAATTGCCCATCCTTGATGCAAAGAGTTGGGTTTTAACAGGAAGCATATACCCATATACATGGACTGTTTGTAGGATAGCAACTGTGCTGGTTTTTGGAGGTGACTTCTCATTTGGGGATTTTTAGTTTCTTTTAATTGCAAGATTTTGTGTATACATCTGCAAGTCACTTTGCACAGTGAACAGTAACTCTTGGCTGTAGTAGTGCCATGGGATGCTGCAGTTGTTTGGTGCTTCTAGATTTGCTCTCCAGGGAACAATACAGAGGAACATTTTGTAAGACTTTCCAGTCTTCTAATTGCTTGCCTAGAAAAACACCTGACTTTGTACTCTGAGGCTAAAAGAAGATGGCTCTGCTGTTAACATGTTCTTAAAAATCAGTGGATAATACAGAGGAGATAATGAAACCATGGCGACATGACTTTGGAATTTCTTTCCAGGAAACATATAAGAATAATATGATTAAGATGGGAACAAGACTAAAAGTGCTGCAAAACTCACTTTATCCGCCACATATTCCCTGGTCCATAAATAAACACAGAAACTCTCTTGGTTATATTTCATTATTAATGTGGTTATATGCTTAAAGATAGGTGCTGCCAAGGGCTAAATTAATGGGCTATGTCTTCCCCAGAGCTAAAAAGTTGTCACAACTTAGTGCTTAGCTGAGATGTTCCTTTGGAAGATATTTAAGATTTCTGGGGTTTTATTCCTAATCTACTTTTTGAATATTTTGCTGGCTATTTAAACTGACATTCTTAAAGCATTGATTTTCTTTTCTTTCCTCTTGCTTTTCACTGCATATTCAAACTCAAAAAAAACACCAGCATGTCTCCTTGTCACAGCTGTAGTGTGGTACATGATGACACCAAGCTGTGCTAGTGTGGGAGGAGGGGAGACAGGGGTTGCAAGCACTGTGGAGAACTGATTAAAATTCAAAATGAGCTTGATAAAGTGGAGAAGTAATCTGAAATCAGGAAGATGAATTTCTACAAAGGAAAGTGCCAATTCCTGTACCTTAAGATGGAAAAATCAAATGCACAGCTATAAAATGAGGAATAATTGTGGCCTGGAAGTAGTTCTACAGAAAAGATTGGGAAGATACAGCTGATTGCAATTTGCTGCAGACAGAGACAGGCATCAATCTGGGATGCACTGACAACACAGGGGGTGGCAGAGGAGGAAGAGTTTGATGTTTGCAGAGTTCTGCTGGGATCTTAGCTGAAGAAGGATGTCCAGTTTTGAGTACTTAGCTTTTCAAAAGGAGATGGGGAGAGAAGGCAGCTAATCAACAACATACTCTAGTTTATTGAATGCTCCAATATATTAAATTCTCAAGAAGAAAATGAAGGAATGGCCTCTGTTTTGTTGATAAAAGAGAAGACAGAGAGTGACTGGTCATGAAAACCACCTTTTAGTAGATATAGGTTATTAACAGTCATGATCATGGCTAATCTGTGTTGTCTGTCTCAGCATAAGGAAAGAAATAGCTGGTTTATTTTCAACAATGCTCTTGGGTATTGGAAAAAAACTTCTGCCTGATGGCTAGCAGTGGAACTGTCTCTGTAGGGCAGGCCCTGTTAATTTAATTTTTCAAGATCCGGCTCCGTTCCTATCAGTGTTGGGAATGCCATGGAGACTTCTGCTGTGTTTTTGCTAAAGTTAGCCTGGATGTGTTCACTGTTGCCAGCAATGGGTGGGTAGAGCAGGTTCTTCTTAGGTTGCACGCTCCCATTTATGCTGCAGTTTTTAACTGGAAGGCTTGGGTCCAAGAATGATCTAAGAGGAATGCTTGGATGTAACCACAGTCAGGTTCTCTGATGTCGTTCCTAAAGACCCAGAAAAGGGTGAGAGTGAGCTGCTGCTGCTGAGCAGTTTCTTTTAATATCCGCTGGTCTTCGTGTCAACAGCAAACCAAGACTGCGTAGCAGCACCAGCTAGAATCTGCTCTCCCTCTGCCATACCAACATCCCCACTTGTTTAACACTAGAGAACTGCTCTGCTCCTAAATGTGGGAAAGAAACGTGGATCTGTAAGACTGAGAATTGCTCTCCAGCCCTGCAAAGGCCTTTTGGTGTGTTCTTCACTGACTGTTGGCATGTGCCTCCTCCTCAGCTTGTGGGAAAGGTGGTGGTGATGTAACTAAATTTGCCTCCTCGCCCACCTCTCAAATGTTAGCAAGTGTTTGCTTTGGTTGATGTGTGGGAGTGGTGAGGTAATTTGAACCATCCTGGTAGAAATCCAAAATAACCCCAATGGGCTAAATAGATTGCTGAGCAAAACACATTTGGTTATACTGTGAAAATAACATGCAATTGGGGTGAACTTATTTTGCAGTGTTTTGAGCTATTTGGCCAGTTCACTGGCTGCTTAACTCATAGACTTAGCTATGCAGCTCTGTGAAATGTTTTTTAAGGTTTCTTATCACAATGGTGCATGAAGTTTATCTAAAAGATAAAAATCACTCACAAGTCATGGCAGATAATCTTTCTTGTTTCATTTCTTATGTAAACTTTCTAGATTACTAATATTGCTTACTATTTGTGATGCAGCCTTCTCATGATTTTAGTGCAATGTTGATTTTAAATCCTTGGACTAGTAAGAGTTGTCACAACTTCAGGCTCATATTATAAAAGCTCAGTATGCTTTAAGCAGGGATGAGGCTTTAACTCTTTGGCATTGTTCTCTGGGACTACATCTAAACTCTCTGTGTGTGCTGTTGTCAGATGACTGTGTTCTGGGGTTTCCTTTGGAGCATCCTCCTTTAGTCACCCTGTCTAACCTCCGTCTCCCCCAAGCTGTGTCATGCAGTTTCACCAGCTTATTTTGCACTTCTGCAGTCAGAAAGGTAAGTCGTGGACTTGCATCATTGCCCCAAAATATTAGAAGCTGTCCAGACTGATAATGTACATTCTTTCATTGAGTAGAAAGAAAAACAATGAATGAATTTGTTGCTGTGTCAGGATTGCCAGTTTATCTGTCTTGTAATGGAGCTGTTATTTAGCATTTCTAATTATGATATTAATCTTCACTATCCCTTGCTACAGGGGTAATATCAGGATACTGGTACATGGAAATTATTACTCTTGACCCTCAGAGGCACCAGTCAAAGACACTTCTGGTTTATTGGCAAACCTAATAGGTTTCCTCCTTTTCTCACTGAAAATATTTGGGAGTTTTGTGCTGCCTTTTTCCTGTAATGTACAGTAACATGAAGAATCAAGACAGGGAAATGGTTTTGCATGAATCATATTCTCCCACACATGTACTACTGATAGGATTATCACAACCATTCCTAACATTGTTAGTATTTTTATTTTTCCCAAGTACAGCCAGGGTTGATTTCTATATCGGAAAAGCTTTAGAAAGCTTACTGGCTTGGAGTATTTTGTAATTGTTTTTTAAGAGTCAGATTGCAAGAGAGTTCCTGGCCACAGACACATTACTAACCTGTGGTAGGTTTGAGGGTGTAGAGAAAGCAGAGTATAATCATGAAATCTCTTCAGGAGGTGGAAAAGGTGGTGGAGCCTCCCCTGCACTCCACTCTCCCATACTTCTTTGTGGGCCTGACGGATTCTGAGTGACACAAAATTATGCTATCAAGAGAAAAACTAGTGCTTCTCCTCTTGGTCCTATTAGGGAGGCAATAGCAGGGATTTGACTCTTAGGGCTGATTTTTAGGCAGTTAGCAGGCTTTTCTGCTGCTGTGCAGCTGGCTTTTTTATAAATATCCTGGTTGGGATGCTCATATTTCTTTCTTTTTGTAGTTTTTTTCTCCGTATATTAAGCACATGCACCACTCTCAGGAAAATCTTCATGGGATTTCATACTTGTTATTTTGATCTGAGATAGGTTAAAACCACCAAACCTAAAACTTGCAAAGGCAAATCAAGGATTACCCGTTTACTGTCTGTGACCTCCTCTTTGCTGCCAGGAACTGGCTGCAGCAAGAGAAAGACCAGTGGTCTGATCTAGGTAGTAGTGTCCTGTAAGCTGGAAAAATGTGTTTTTTTCCAGTCTTATTTCTCAATGGAAACCAGAACATAAAGAAAAATTAAGGACTGTGATAGAATGTACCAGGCAGAATGCAAAGGTACTGTGCTTTGCACCAATAACCAATTAGTGCTGGCTTCAGTGGGACTGGAAGAAACCTGTATTCAAATTCTTTCCCCACCTAGTTCAGACTGGGACCTCATCCAGACTCCCACACTGTAGCTTCAGAACTCAACTTTTGACTCGCCTTGGTAACTGAACCTTTGCTTCATTCTTTGCTTTTAAAAATGTACAAGGTTTATTTTTCTTGCTGTGCAACAGGAAGGAGAGGGTTTTGAAAATTTTCTTTTTTGTTAAATATATTAATGAAAATGTTTTCTAGTAAATTTTGGTGAAAGCACATCTTCTATATATTGATGATAAAACAGTCTTTGTTATTTATGATCATTGCAATTGTGATTGCTGTTGCTTGCTTTTTACAAAATCAGGACTCATATAGCAACAACTTCCTGAAAGGTTTTTAGTCAAAATTCAGGATGGAGCATTACTTTATATTTTGTTAAAACAGACAGAAAGAATTCCTAACTGTTTTTTCTAGAATATCTTAGAAGTGCAGAAGGCAAGAAACTTGTAGAGCACTGCAAGAGTTGCCCCGCATTAGGGACAGATTACAGGAAAAATGTCATGGTGCATCTGCTCTTAACATGAAACATGGCACATCCACAATTCCTAGAACTCAACACACATTTCCAAAGGTCAAAACCTTTTCTAAATCCATAAGTACTGCTGAATTTATCAACTTTTAGCACAACTGAATGTGTCTGGAAATGTGGACCAGGGACATGATGATTAAGCACTGCAGTGATGGAAAAGACAGAGCAATTAGGTGACACATTCTCTTACGTGTTGTCATGGACATTTTTCTAGCTATGAAAGTAGTTTACAAAGTTTTTATTTCTCATTCTAGCTACCTGAGATGCTCTAAATCTGAATTCTTTCTCCTAATTGTTTGATTTATTAACATAGGCAACGTAATAATTCTCTGTATCAATCACTTGTTATAAAACTAAAGAAAAAAAAAGATAAAGAAATAAGTAATTGTAACCAAAAATTAATGCATTAAAATGAAAGATGCTTTTAAAAGATAATTTAGTGGTTTAAAAATAAGTAATCTTTTACAAGCCAGCTGCAAATTCTCTTTCTGATTCCTGCTCAGAATGAATTCCTCCTGTAAGTATTTCAAGGCTGTAAATTTACATAGTGATATAAGTTTTTGGATTTGGTTTCTATTGGTTGGATTGGGTTTCTATTAGTTATCATGCAACTAAGAGGGTATTTGACATAAGTGTACAGGGGGAAAACTTACATTGCTCTTGAGGCAAAACATTTTGGTCACTTTTTCCTCACATCACATTCTTTGAATAATAGAAGGTAAGTGTGGTTGCCAGTAACAGTTATGTTTCTTGAAAATTCAAAGTATTCTTTTGATGAAGACTTTGCTAAATAATTTGTTTCATTCTACTCTCACTTCCAAGATATTTCTCATGGAGCAGGCACTCACTGCATAGTAGAAACCTGTCATGCAGAGCTTGTGTATTTTGAGCCTTCAAGAAATGTAAACTTTTCAATTTTGCATGGCAGACTTGCCACATAAAGATTCTTTTGCTGCATGGCAACAGAAAAAAAACTGGTTCTATCATTAGAGATATTTAATCTGGAGGCTCACCTGGTCAACATGCAGCTCCTTGATTTTAGTTACTAATCTTAATATTAAATGAAAAAAAAGAAAAAATGGAAGAAAGTTTCTTTGGTGTTATATCACTGCCCTGTTGGCTTTTTTTTGAAGGAAAATTTTAAATCTTAACCAGTTGATTACCTTCTCTTTGACTTAGGGTTTTAAAATAATGACAGAAATGTAATTGCAATATGTAATTTACAAGTAAGAGACACAGGACAAGCTGTTTCACACTTTTTTCCTTTTTTTTCTTCATTAGGCACAAGATTATGTATTTGTTCTACATTCTGGTACTGTTCCAGACTTTGTATAGGAGAAGCTAGATCAAATTTAATTTGTTTTAGTTAAAACGCTTTAGAAAATGTAGCTCACGCCAAAACCAAATACCTAAATGTTGTCATGTTGGAACAAAAAATCAGAAATCTTGGATTCATTTGGTATACTTTGGATGGTGATGCCTCCTGGTGACTTTTTCAGTATTTTCTACAAGACCATGAACAGTAGGTGGTTATTTATTAGTAGCAGAAGTGGTATTTTAAGAAATGCAGTGTAAGCTATATCTTACAGGACAGATAATGGAGAGAAAAATGGTTCCTCAAGATTGTTGGAAGGGGAATGAGCAGTGAAAATATTCCTGGGCATCGTCTCAATAACAAATGTATTAAAAAAGTGTCTCTCTGGAGAAATGCAGCTCTACAACAAGATTTATAATCCCTGTGTGACTTTGAGGATTGCTTGTTAAAAGAAAAAAACAAAGTGCAAGGGTTCAGAGTTTCATGTTTAGTTGCAATACTCATTTGAATATACAAATCAAGAGCCCTACCTGTGTCCCCCTTTTAAACAAAGCTTGCATGGGTGCTTCAGTGGTGCAGCACCAACCAAATGAGGGAAATGGGGTTTAAGATTTGCCTTGTGGTTCCCATTGGAAAGCACAAATGAATTTTTAAATCATACCTGTGGCTTCTGCACAAAAAAATATCCTGAGGAAAAGGTGTCAGACTTGATTGCTGGAAAATTTGTTATAAGTGCATTATGCATCAAAATTATTATATTGGATGACAATTTCTATTATTTTACACAAAGTTCATTCAATTTAATTATAATTTACCACTCAAGTATACCGTTCTCTTCATGGTAATCTTCAAATTATTCTTGTTTTTGCTCTAATAGCTATTTATGAGTCATAGAAAGTACACCTAATTAATACCTCTGCACATTGCTACAATTAAACATTAATCAGATTTGATTTTTAGAGTAATGTGCTACCAGTCTTCTAATCTTCTATGTTACGACCTGATAAAAATTTCATTACCCTAGTTATAAAGTTCTCAATGGGGAAGGGATTTCCATTTACTGCATGTAACACTTAGTGGTGTCTTCCATGCAAATTTTACACTCTTTTTAACGTGCTCTATATAAATTGAAGTAGTGACACAAGTAAACTGATGTTCTAGAGATAAGTTTAAAATAAAATTAAGTCATGTGCTTGTCAGGAAGATCTAACTGAATGGTGATTTTTTTTTTATTAACATGGGATGACAGAATTTAGTCAACTATTTCCTTCCTCCCCTTCAGTTTAGAAGAGAAAGTCAGTAGATGTATATGTGAAACAATGTCTGAACTTTCAAAAAGCCACCTTAACAGGGCTCATATATGCATGCTTGGTTTAGTCCTTTTATTTTATTTTTTTACTCTCTAATTTTGGTGGGGGCAAAAAAAAAAAAAAAAAAAAAAGAAAAACAAACAACAAAAAACACCATTGTTTCCCAATGTGTCAGAATAGATAGATGACTGTCCTGTTGGTCAGTGATTGCTGTCATATCACTCACTGTGCTCCTCCACTCCTGATCACTGCCACACAATGCCCTGTCCCCCCTGCCCCAGCTCCTGGACTCAGCTGCTGCTAAGTCTGGAGATATTTGACAAGGAGTGGACAGGTAGGGAATTAACTTTATCACATCCCTGAAACTTATCTCTGACTCTATTAACTTGCTTCCAATGGTGAAAAATCCTTTTTGAATCCTCAGAAGCTCAGAGCAACAATATGGAATGAGCTCTGTGTCATAGGTTAGCTTTCCCAGATCATCTGCAGCTTAGAAGTATTTCTTACCCTTTTTTGCTTCAGAGAGCTAAACTCATTCTCCTCATTCAATAGAAAAGCTAAAAGATAATTCGATCTAGGCAAGGGCACAGCAAAGACAGTAGATAACCTGTTAGCACAGCTTTGGGTTGGAAGTGGAGATATTCCAACTTTCATCCTGATCCTTAACAAGTTTAATTAACATCATTTCTTACTCAGGCTTGTAGCACTGCCAGACCAGATTAGTTTAATGCTCTAGCATTTCTACCCCATGCAAGGAGTCTATAAAGGCAGCATCAAATTTTGAATTTCGTTTAGAAGTAGTTGTGACTTCATACATGTTTTCTAGGATATTTCCCAGAAACTTTAGACCATTAAACCATTTATATCAAAATAAGGGACCAATATTTTTGGGGGGGGGGTGGGGGGGGGGGCAAATTTTGCAGCTGCTCTTTCCCTAAACTGAAACTGTTTCTGGCTCACAACAAACAAGAACACATTTGCCAGCCTGTTCAAAGGATGGGTCGTGTTTTGTCTGTTGCACTTGTGCAAAAAAGTTGAAGTTTCTTGGTTCCTCATGGGGGGTCTGAAGTCAGAAGGAATTGTTAGGGCCTATTGTGAGTTTGATGTGAAGGGAGGGTTTGAGGCTCTTGCAGTAAGAGCTGGAGCTGTGCTCCATCAAGGTTTTGTGGAACTTGGAGAGGTTTAAGTGTTTGTGCTTGAAGTGGTGGATCCCAAAAGCTGCCTTTGAGAGCTCTGTTCTTGTGAGCTGAGCACAGGGAGTAGAGGCTTTTCTCCACCCCTTTTGGGGAGCAGCATGAAATGTGCCGTGGACATCAGTGTTCCACGTTCAGGAAGGGATGGCTCATCCCCAGGGAGCTGCCACCATGGCCTAACCTTATCTATGGATAAAGAGTGGAACAGTGTGCGGTGTTGCTGTGAGCATCACACAGGCTGTGGACTGAAGAAATGCACAAAGATATGCAATATCCCCATAAAAAGTATGATTTCCTTCAAGCTGGTAGGAGGGATGCTAAATGTGAGCTATGCTGTTTTCTAGAACACATTATGTAGTGTAAGAGAAGAAAATCCCTTTACAGTACTGTCCTGTCATAAATGAAGGTTATGCCCATTGTTGTTGGGTTTTCCCCCCCTTAAATTGCACATACTGAAGTCTCATCTTTTTAAGATGTAGCTACCAATGGTTCCCATATGCTACATCTCTCTATAAATATTCATGGTTATTTGATTATTTATGTCAAGATTCAATTCCTCTCTGATTTAATTGTTTAGATATTACATTTCTCATGACTATCTATGCCATGGTTGCCATCAAATCTCTACCAAGACCTTTTCCAAAAAGGTTTGTTTCTCTTGGATGCTTTTTATTTTGTTTTATTTTATTTTAATTTTTAGTATTTTATTTTTATTTATTTTTGTTTTTATTTTTATTTTATATTTATTATTTATTTTTTTCTTTTTTAAAATTTTTATTTCCAATACTTTAGTGAAGACTAAATATTTAGTACTTTGGTAAGATCACAAAAAAATTCTGCTGGAAAGATAATAAAATAATGTTTAAGGATGCTTTAAGGAGGAAGAAAATAATTTCATCTTTTGAAGACTATTTGGAATAAGGGAATAAGATGTCACTCAGAAATGAAAAATAATTTTTAAAAAAGTCAAACCAGTCACTTGTCCTATACCTCCAAAGACAGAACTCTGAATTAACTTCCCTCCAGATCCCTCCCCCAGAACTACTTTTTCTAGTCTTGACATCTGCTGGCTATTTCAAATAGCCATGGGCACAGGGTAAGGCTTTCAAGAAGTAAGAATTTAATGTTACACTTAGCTCTTGTTATTATTAGCTGATAGGGAACAGACTCTGGCACTGTTCAGAGACTGTCTGCAACACTGATGATAGGAAAAAGGATTGTGGAATAAGTGTGGAGTACATCCCATGGCATGGAGACTTCAGCACTATGGTCTTGAATTCTCTAGCATATTTTCTTGAAAAATCATTAATCATCTGATACTTACCTCAAAACAAAGCATGAACTGAATTTTAAAAGGATGTTTCTTTCTGGCAGTCTCTAAATTGAAAAAATTGGCACACTTTTCTTTCTCAATATACAGTTTATTGCCCCAGTCAGCATTAACAGCCTAAAGTGATGTTGTTTGTTTTTAATTCAGCCAAGATGCTACCAAAAAAATTTGTATGTCAAACAGCCCTGTAAGAACAACAACAACAAAAAATTTGACAAGGTCAAATTCTGTTGTGTGTGTGATCAACCTGGAGGATTCAAGGATCCTTTTTGCCCCCAGTTCTTAAAAAAATAAATAGCTTTACTTGCCAAGTTTTCTCAGAATTTTAAATTGTTCTGTGCATTTTTTTAGCAGCATTTTAATAGTAATATATTCCAAGCTTGCATTTTGGATTTCCTGGAAATGCTGATCATCTTTAGACATACTTTTTTAAAGGCACTTTTAATGAGAATAAAAGTTAATAGAACATTAAAACAAAATATTATTACTGATAAGGTAAAAAAGTTACATTACTGCTGTTGCATGATTTTAGAGCAATGCTGGGTCATAAACACGAAACTTTTGCACTAGTGCATACAATTCTCTTCAATGATCATCCCTAAACTGTGGTTTGTTCTTGCAGTGCAAGTGGTGAGCTTTGCTTTCCTGGTTTTCAGCAGTCACTTGGGCAATGTGTAAATCAAAAGATGTATTGGGATTTTTAAGGGTATTTTTTGTTTTAAGTTTTTTTGGATTTGTTGTTTTTTTTGATTTATCTCATCGTCCCATATTTACTGTAGCTCCCATTTTATGCCTGTGCAGGAGTGTGTTTATCTGGAGGACCTTGCATTGTTCCATGGACTTGAGTATCTTTCTAGGCTGTTACTCTCATATGTTAGAACCTAATGCTTGGGAGGACTATTTTGTCCATAAGGCATTAATGCAAAGAATAACAGGCTATTGTTTTGCTTGATTTGTGGCTTGATTTACAACATAGACCCCAAACAGAAATGCTGACCTCTCCAGATAGTCAGTAATGTAAGTTTTATTATTCATTTAAATGTCCCTAGGGCAGCAACCTTTTTTTTCATTACCTTAAATTAATTTTTGGAATTAAGCCCATGTTTTTGTTTTTGTCTGTAAGTTCTGAGCCTTGGGCATGATGTAGGGCTGGGAAGATGACCAACACAATGCATCTTGATAACCATGACAAGTTTCTCTTGGCCAAGATAAGATATGGCTGTTCTACCTGGAGTGTAAATGAAAAAGATAAAGCAGTGTAACATTTGCTTATACTTCTAGCAGTAAGATTTTTTTTATTTTCCTGTATTTTTCTAGTTTGAGGGGGTTGATGCCTTTTCCAGAAATGGAGTTTTATTATCACAGTAGTTTGAAAAGTCCATTATGGTTGATGGAGGTTTTGGATTTTCTGGGAAAGGAGGTTGATTTCTGAAGAAAACTTGTGTCTGTAATCATCGTGTCCACTGGTCAATCCTATTATTTTCTCCAACAACATTTGGACCCTGTCTTAAAAAAAATTGGTAGAAGCCTAAGGTATCAAAGGTATGAAATTCTTGCCTTTTTTCTGCTTTTCTGTTTTGGTTTGAGTTTTGTCTGTTTGGGTTTTTCTCTTTCTTTTTTTCTTTTGGTGAAAATCAGCAGTTCAGTAATGGAGGGAGCCCTGTTAACCTCCCACTGGGAGAAAGTTAAGGGAAACTCAGATACAATCTGTTCATTATGGCAGTAGCTGAATGATCAATCATCAGTGGAACATTCTGGCCAGTTTGTGTGTAACTCCAGCCTGGGGAAGACATTTACTGTCTTTTATTGCCAGGGAAAGACTGAATATAGTTGGAGAAACAAGAAAAAGTAATATAATTGGAGAAGTAAGAAAAGTAAATCTTTTGAGAGGCTGTGGGGGTCTTGAGAGGGGACTGCTGACATGGAAGAAACAGAGAAGCATCAGAGTCAAGTCAGCAGCAAATCAGCTGAGTTAATTCTGCCTACAGAATAGTCTTTTGAAGATGCCATGAAATAGAAAGCCAAGAGTAGCTCTTCTTGCTTTTGTCTTTTTAATGTCTCAAAATCTTCATTTTTTTTGGTTACCACATACTCTTCTGATAAAGCAGCACACTAAATTAGAGCAGGAATCCCACAGTACTTTTCACATTTAAGTACTATTTTTACGTTGATTTTTTTGGAGCTTAGCAGCAATTGTATGCCAGTTTATTACCCCAATTCAGCTGCATAAACTAGTTCTAACCCAGCATTTATACTGCATTTTCCTAGTTTCCTCTGGGGAACACACCTAGCCTGGCTTGTACCAAGCTACCAGGTAATTATGAAAATTGGTTTAATTGGTTCACAAATGGAACAAAAGCGCTATAGCTGTAATGTGCGCTAACCAACATAATAAGCCCAACCAACCAAAAAAATAAACCTTGGTGGAATTTAAAAGCAGATTGCCAAAGTTTGTGGTATTAAAATTAGTACTAACAATTGTCATTCAAAGGAATGGTTAATAGAAGTTTATTTTACCAGAAGGAAGGAATGGCATCAGTCTCGAATGTCACAGAGGTGATTAAAAGTTTCTGGGACCTCTTGTGAATTTTCAAGCTAACAGAGAGACCTGGGATGCATGAGGCTGGAAAGAAAGTATTTCCAAATAGGTTAAAATAGCTTTTAAAATTCAGTGGGCTTTATAGCTTGTCTTCAATTCTTAAGTACCTTGAATTACATCAACCTATGATTGCAATAGCTTGAGTGAAGGTGAAAATACACAGTACTATGAATAGTTCTCAGATGTAGAATTTACAGTTGTTGGGTCAAGACTATGTAAGATGTAGGAATATTAATATATTGGATGGCTATATTGTACAGCAGGGGGAAAATTAATGAGGCAGATTCAGTATGATTTCAGGCATCTGACAAAGCTGGTTTATCGCTGCAGATAGTGTATAAGTTATGCATGAACTTGTTCCAGCTAAAAATAATAGTTCACATAGTTACCCAGTGTGGGGGGCCAGTGGAAAATATCACCATGATATACATTAGGAGGCACTGAAGTATTAGCAGAGAAGCTTCTAGGGTGTACACTTTATTGATGCCTGTTTTCATTGCTAAGCCAAAATATTTATGGCAATATGTAATGAGCAGATTATCATTCATAAAATATGCAGTCATAAAAATGAAGAATAGTGGGATTATTAGTGGCTTTCAGCAATAGAGAGGCTGTCTCCTAATGGTTTCCTCTTTCTCTAGCCATTAGCACTGCAGCTGTGAATTACAGTATTGCATTTTATTGGATTCACTAGAAGAATCAGTCCAGGCAAAATATAATAATGAAAAAACACCAAACAAACCAGGAAAAAAACCAAGAGGGCTTCTTTTTAAATTGCCCTAGTAATTATGATTTTAATTCTGACAGTGACATCCAGAATTTAGTCTGTAATTTTGACTGTAACACATAACAGTTATGGTCATATATTGAAGAGAAACTGATACTTGCATAAACTGATCTTGTGATAGTTCGTTTTGTAGAACTAAATTCTTGTTATCTGTACACATAAGTAAACATTAAACGTTACATATGAGCACTTGCTGGTCAGCTCATGCTGTGAGTGGATTATTTGCATTAGTAAACATTTTGAGTTAATTCTTGATGAAATGGGTGCACTTGGTCAAACAGAAGTGCATGGCACATCACTCTCACTGTTATTTTATTTTGGTCTCCATCACTGAGTTTGATATCTGCTTCTGTTAGGATCTGTAGAAATCAGCACCAAGGCCAAAAATAAAATACATAAGCAAACGTAACCCAGCACATAGAAACTGCAAACTAAAACTGCTTTAATGTAGAACAGTAATTCTAATTAATTCATCATTAATTCTAATTAAAATTTGTTGTAAAAAGACCAAGGCTGCAAACATGCTTTATGAGACAGTTATAAAGGTACAAGGTGAAAATAAACATAGAGATAAAGCATGTATTTTCCACATTGAAGAGATTTATGAACATGACAGCTCCAGACACTCTTCCTAAATAACTTCACTATTTCAATAATTATAATTTGAACTACATGGATTAAAGCAATAGCTTATACTAGCATATAATGAGAAAGAACTGAGCATATTAACAAAAATGAGAGAGCATAATGTATGTAAGCTAATAGGAGTGTCCAGCTTTTTAAGCTTATGGATAACTGAAATGCCAGTTTTTGAAGAGTGTTGCAGGATCAACCTGGGTTTCCTGACTTTTGTGGGCATTTCAGCAAGTGTTTTCTGAATAAACACTTGAAGGTTGTGTTAAATATTTTGGAAACCTATGTGTTCAGTGAACAATTTAGAAGTGGTGGGGGTTTTTTTAGAAAAATGAAGGAAACTCATGCTTGGATTTCTTACGGAGTACAGTGGAAAGGCTGCTGGGAGAGAGTAGAAGGCAAAGAAAGACACGAGTGTTTGGGAAGACAGAAGCAGGAAGTGATCTAGCCAGAGATGGAGGACCTCTGTAGCTGTTTGTCTTACTGGTTAAGTGAATAATTAATACAACTGGTTTTTGTCCATCTCTGTTTGGGTTGCATCTTATTTTCAGTGAAGGTGAGGTATTTTAATTATGGATATGAAAACTTTAGTGTTCCTGGTGATTTAAAGTTGGATTGAAACACTGGTGTTCTTCGAACTTACCTGAATGAGGGACTAGGAAACGAAGTTGTTATTTTAAGGTCTGGAACTTGTGTATATGAGATTATATTATATTTTCACACTGTATGCATTTTTTACTCTGCCAAAAGTTGAAATGAAAGCATAAATGGCCAACAAACTGATCTAAAACAGCTTGGTTTGGCATACAACTCAACATGGCTCTCCTTCCTTTGCTAAAATTCAAATGCTCTTTCAAATCAGATGTTTCTAATGCTTTTTGGTAAGCAGAAGGAAGGGAACTAAAATGCAAGTTGTTCTAGAATTTTCTCCATTAGATTTCTGTTCTGTCTTGATGAAGTCAATTTTTTTCCTCGAGAATTCCAGGTTGTGTCAACACCTGCATTTTTGCTTGTTCAGAGGGTGCTGTGTCTGGTTGGTGCTGGGGCAGGAGCAGGTGTTTATTCTGTTGGACAGCAAACAGACTCAGGCAGTTACCCAGCACAGAGCAGACTGGCTCAAGCTTTCCTCACATCTTACCCAAATCCGAATTTTTCCCATATTCCTTGTGCACATTCTCATTGTCAAATGAATGGCATTTCAGGCTGCTTTCAGAATTTTTGCTGCTTTATTTAATTACTCAACTTCTATGCTGATCAGGATCTGAAAGTGTCTTCCCTGAACATGGATATTTCTTCTCTGGCTTTCTCTCCACCCACTAATTCATGCTTTAGTTCTTACTTCTCTGACAGCTTTAAAACCTGAGTTATTTTTATAATCTAAGAAGTTTAGTGTTTTATTACAGTTCTAAATTTGTACGGATCAGTGTTTGAAATGGAGATTTACAATGGTGGTGCTGAGAGAATTCTAACCATTAACATGCAAACAGGCAATGCTTGGACACTGCTGGTATGTCCGTTCTATCAGTGTCACTCTGCCAGCTGTGTGGGTTTTGGGGCTGGGAGGCTGCGTGTGCCTGTAAGCTGAGAAGGGGTTAGGTAGGTGCAGAACAGCTGTGCCAGCAGCACGTCTCTTTATTTATTGATGAGAAACCTCAGGAGGAAATGGTGTGGAATAGAAAATGAGCTGGGCCGAAGCTGGTGTCGGATTTGCAGGAGGTAAGGTGTTGTGTGATGTATGTGGTGGTGAGACCCAACAGCATCTGAGTTACTTCTGCCTCTGCGAGGTCACACGCTCTGGCAAGTTTAGTGGGGGAATCCCTGACTCCCAGACGTGTGGTCTCGTCCAAATTTTTGTGGTAGAGGCAGTTTTGATTTAGACTGCAGATTTGCTCTCCTCATCAAGTGCAAACCAGTGGGAATTTGGCTGGAGTGGAGCTGTCCTCAATATTAGTGCACAGTTCCCATTTACGTATGGACTACACCTGTATTAACAAGAATTTCAGCTCAGGAAAGGCAGGTCTGTAGAGAGGAATGGGTGGGGCAGGGGACATGAACCTACACTGCGCAGATTTTTCTTCAAGCTGCAGCTAGCCTGGTTCAGGGAATTACTCAATGTCCACTAATGACAAGGGCTCACCTAAAGCTCTTTGGGAAAAGCCACGCTGAGCTTCAGGGGAGCCCTTGTCACTAGTGGACAGCATGGCTTTTTCCCAGAGACGCCAGGTTCAGGAATGCTTAGACATCATGCTTTGGCTCCTATCTTGGCCAGAGTGGGAGCACAGGGGAGATTGGCTTTAGTAGGGTAGCCCTGGTGTGGGGTAAGTAGCTGTACCCAGGCCCTCCGGAGGCTCCATGGGTACTTAGCTGTCAGCTGCCTGGGACAGGCTGAACCCCTGCCTTTCAGGAATGGTGTCCTGTAGTTTTTTAGGGCAGAAACTGACTTTGACAATGATTACCCAAAGAAGAGAGGATCAAGTCCTTTCCTGGTTCTGGAAAATGGGAGGAGGAAGAAATGCTCCTTCATTAGCACAACTGCACAGACTCCACCAAAGAATCAGCTCTATTCCTTTGACTAACACCACTTTAACTAAAGCAAGGGTGAATCTCCAAAATACTTGTATCAGCATAAGGCAAATGCTGTTGCATAATTATTTTTTTTCTTTTTGACCAGTGACAACTTAGTTCCTGGCATATTTTGTGTTAAGATTTTTGACAGGTGGTCAAAATGAGGCTATAGTTAACATATGTCTTGCTATATTTTGCAGGTACTGTGCTAATGTGTGTGTGTCTAACTCCTACAACGATCAAGTGACATTAATGCTTCACAAGTTTCAGATACTGGATTAAATTGAAACTCTTGTTTAGGCAGAAATTATTCCTACAGGCACCAAAAGACCAGTGGTATGTGAAATAAAGTTGCAGAATTTTCTAGAATTTATTGTTATATTTGTCCACTTTGGGGCAGCACAGACAGAATGCATGAGGAATCTAATAAGCCTTTTTCTGGGCATGGCATCATTGCTGATAGCGAATGCGCAAGAATGTTCTAAAAATGAAAATTGACTGTAACAAACGAGTAAGAATGGCTACAGTAATTGAAATGTACTAATGAAACTCTGTAGTTTGTTCCTATTATGAGCAGTCAAAAATCATGCATAATTCAGGAGTGCAATTGCTAACAGTAGGCTCACATAAGATAATTTAAATTTGTTTCCCTGGCCATGAAAAGATGACCTTTGAAGAGATCCCTTATGAGGTTCTGCTTGGTCCTGTCAGCATCTTGGGAAGAGAGTGTTCTATTTTCCCTCTTGCATCAGTGAATATTTATGGGATGTAAAATAAGAATAACTTTAATTATGTATGGGGAAGGAAATATATGCAGTCCTGAGCAAGATACTTCATTGTAAAATCTACATGAAACTCAGACAGGTGCTTATGCACTAATTCAAGAATCAAGTTTTGTTTTCTTCTATGGATATATGTAGACATATAGGTTTATATTAATCTGTTTGTAATGTTTTATTGTTTTGATTTTAAGATTATTATTAATTATAATACTCATTATTATGTTGCTATTCCTTTTGTTGTAATGTCAAGAGAGAAGCCTACAGCAGTTTGCAGTCTGCACAGCTAAGGGACAATAAATGTAGGAGAAAAGGAAGGATCACCATTCCTAATTTCACATGGATAATCAGATCTTACTTGGTATTGCACAAAACCTACATAACAAAGCACAGAAATAAGATTTCTTTGCCTCTCTAGAGTCAAGTCCTGTCCAATGTCTTCAAAAAGAAAATAATTAGAGAAGTTATTCTCCTCCTGAGTTTATGGTCACAATTGTTTCACCCCTGGTGACCTCTAAAGGGTAGAAATTATTCCTTCCGTCTTCTTTTGGAATGTTTATCAGAAAATGTTGAGTTTTCCAACACAGAGAGATACTCCTTTGTACGGAATTGCAGAGGCTCTTATTTTTGCTTCCACATTACATTGTAACAAAAAAGTTTTGCTAGATTTTCTTCATATTAATGAAGTGCTAAGAGCCAATTACTGACAGGTTTTTAGTTGCATATAGAAATTAGCAGCTGGGAAGTTAAGCAAATTGTAGGATTAGGGCCAGGGTTTATTTAAGCTTTCAGTAAAGAAAAAAAATTGTAAAGAAAACAGAAAAATTACTTGAAAGAGTGTCATTTGATCTGAATTTCTTAGGAGAGGTACAGTAGCAAAAAACACTTTGAAATTAAAAAACTGGCTTGTACTAACTGACAAATCTTGCAGATTTGTGTTGGAGATGGAAAATAATAATCAGGTTGGGAGGTTTTTTTTTAATGCCCAAGTTCAGTGGAAATCTTTCACGTTGTTACTCAGTATTTCAGTGTGCCGTGGGTGTTAAAGGGTGGGGGCTGTGCAGACATGTGCAGCAGATGTACAGCATGTGGGGAAAAGCTGAATCCACAATGAGTCAACAAACACAACCTACTTTAGCTACAGACAAAATGCATCCAAGATGAGCAGTGAAAGGGAGCTGTGCTGAGCAAATTACTGTCATCATTTAATGATGTAGTTCATAAAAGCTTCAAAATATTGGCATGATGCATCCTTCTGTGGTCATCCTTCTGCTTCCCTGCAACGGAGGAGTTGATTTATTTTTAGAAGGAAGTATGTCCAAAAAGTCAGGAAATGTAGTGGTGTGAGTGCTCTGTGATCTGTGATAGTGCTTCCAGGAATCAGGGAGGCAGAGACAAAGTCTGGAGGAAGTCTGACTCTTGGGAAGGACTGAAGCAGCTTATCCAGCACAACAGTGCAGGAAAAAAACCCATAATTCAACAAAAGTCAAGCTGTGATGAGTGTCCCTCATCCAATTCCATTTGTGACCTCCTGAGCAGGGAAAACACAGAGAAACTCTTGGGACACTCAGGGCATTTAGCTCCTGCTTGGCCTCTCTGCAGATTGGCTGACATGCTTTGATTAAAGCAGACACTCACTGGGAAATGTCTGCATTCCTTCTTGAGGAACAGGGAGGATTTAGGCAAAAGACACACTGCTAATTGCAGCTCCATAATGGATCTATTTTTCTGTTGGATACTGAAATCCAAAGTCAAAGCACTCCCATAAAAAGGTAATAAACACTGATGTTTTATTGTATTTTTATGGCCTCAGTCTGCCATCAGTAACTTTTTTTTCCTATTCTGTGTAATTTGCTTGATTAGTGAATTGTTTCACTGTCTTTCTGGGGAGGTATTCAGGCTGTTTTACTGTATTTTTGGGAACTCTAAACAGATATGTAGTAGAAACACAGCTCACATCTGAGGCAGGAAAAATACATAGGACTATTTTTCCTCATATTTTTTCTTGAAACACACCAAAGTATTGGAAAGTAAAGTCATCTGGCACTGCTTGCAAACTGAGATATTGTTTGACAGTAGTTCAGAGCAGGCAAGAAATCCTGTCCTCATTACTGGGCAGTGCACTCTGAATATATCTGCAGATTTCTGTGCAATTTGAGTACTTTTAAGATAGTGAACTAAAAATGAAATTATATGTCAATGAATGCATTTTAATAGTTACTCTGAAAGTGCTATATTCAGTATTTTTGGTAATGTTTCGTGTTTTATGGACTTTGGGGCTTTAGTTGCTAACAAGGGAGTAATTTCAGACTTTCCATGCAAGAAATTTATCTTCTATAACTAGCAGTTGTAATAATATAGTTATAGTTTAATAAGTAATGTTCTATTGTGTGCAATGGAAGTGCTGAATGCGATGTTCCTTTTGCCATAAAGTTTCAAAGAACTTTTAGGCTCCAAGGTATTTTGCCAGGCTAGAAAGAAATTCTGTGACTGCTTGGTCAGTCTTGAATTTTGTATGTTACTGTTGACACGTGAATGTTTCTCTGTATTATGAAGTGCATCAACATGTTAGGAAGTTACTGATTAATATCAAACAGCTGAAAACCTTCTCTGAACTGAACAGCTGGGAGTTTTCTTTCTGCTACTAGGTTTGTTTTTTATGGTTTCCTACTTTCAAGTGCAGATCCAATGAGGAGCAAGGGTTTTTGCACAAGATTTTGCACGGGGTGGACATAGTGGATTTCCATTTACATGCTAAGGTGCTCAGTTTCTGATGGCTATAAAGATCATTGCAAGAGATTACAAATTACCTAAAGAATTGTTAGCTAAAAAGCACTGTCCAAATATCAGCTGGTTAGCTTCCAGGTCATGTGAAAATTGCAGAGCAGAGAATCTGTGGTAAAGTCTTAGTACATCAGATTGCTTCCAGGGACCTATATTCTTCAGCCTTTTAGTCCATTGCTTACTGAAATAAAAAGGCACTGACAAAACATATAATTTCAAAACATTCTAAGAACCTGGTCCAAAATTTAGTTTAACCCAAGATTTCTCCCTATCCTGTAATTTAAAAATTTCAGTAGTGTTTATTTTTGTCTCAAGAGACTATCCTGAGAATCAAGCTGTTTCCATTGAGTAGGTTTCTCTGGCAGGAAGATGTGGTGTGAGAGGGTTTTCAGGTAGCAGCTCATTTTTGCTCCTATGCATGAGGGTCTGGGTGATGCTGGAAATCTTAATTCATTTGTTGTGACGAAGCTTGAAAACAAAAGGCACACTCAGGAAATTTGAGCTCCTTTAAACATTTTCTGCTTCCAAGTATGTCTGTCAAGGCTAGTAAACGTCCAAGATTAAACATGAGTAACACTGGCATGTTTCCAAATGAAAAATATTGAATTTGCTTCTTGGCCTTCAGGAATCTGGCAAATAACAAGTTTGAGAAAAGCGATCACAAATTCCACTCCTTCTAGTTTTTGTCCTTCCAGACAACATCATTTCTGGAAACTATGTAAAGGTCTTGTGATAAAGTCAGAACTAAATTGTTCTTTCACAAGGAATAAAATGAGCCATGTTTAAGACACCGTGTGGTAGTGCCTAACATGCTCTGAGAGAACAGCACATGAACCCATCAGATTCTACAGCAGAGAAATGATCTCAAGAAAGTTTGGGATTCTGCAGTCCTAACATCCCGGATGCCTTTGTGCCAATAGGAAACAACAGCAATTAGGGATGACAAGTCCTTCTGACCCACCATAATGTAGGCACACTATCATTTTATAATGCATGTCAACTCTGTATCTTATTCTTTGATTCATTTACATGTTATGCAAGAAAACTGTGGAGAAATATCTGAAGTATAATAAAAATGTATTGCACAAGAAAAAGGAAGAAAAATGGTTAAGACAAATAGCACATATGGGAAAAGATATATAAAGAAGTAGAAAATATCTTCAGGCTCTATGTATTTACTAAGTGTATAATCACAATATTAAAGACTGAGATTTAAGGATTAAGATACTAAGTCTTAAAAGATGCTGTAAGATTTGTTTTGCTTCACAAAGGATTATGTTTCCAAATTTTTAAATAATAGTAAGTTTATAATGAAAAAAAAGTCAAAAGAAGAAAGACTGGAATATCTTTTGAGTTGTTTTGTGTAAATATGTTCCCTCACTCAGCCATTCCTCTAACACGTGAAGCTATCAGATATGCCCAGGAGAGGACATTTTGGGAAAATTCTGGGTAAACCCATCACTGATGTAGAGCACCTTTTTATTTGGTTGGCTGGTGTTTCTTGTCTTTCTTCAGCTATCAGAGAGCGAGACATCTTCAATATATTGTAGTTAATCAGTAGCTCTCAACTCTTATAGCAGATCCTGGAACATGTAACTGGAAGTGATTCACAGATTACCCTTCTGTATCAGACTAAGCATCTGCCAGAAAGCCAGACACTGCAGCCTGGAAGATTCTTTAGTGACCCTGACCTCTAATTTGGATGTGGCCTTGGTGTCTGCCACTGCACTAGTAGGCACATTGCTGAATCAGATAGGCAGGTGAAGAACATCTTTAATCCACTGAAATTGTATTGCTCCTCTGGCTTGGTCCTTCCCTTTCAATTTGTTGAGATGTAAAGTTATGAAAAATTCTTGACAACTGCTGCAGCTTTGTTCAGGGCAAAGCTAATTAGTTTAGCTTTAGTTTAGCATATCTCAACTTATAAATCCATCTAAGTATGATTTTTAAAAGAGTATGCTGACACTACTATGGCAGCAGCACCATGTTGTTACCATATTTTTAAGTTGAAGCATTTGAGCTTGTATCTCCCAATAGTATCCAGGTTAAGATATGATTGAGGTCTGTATTATTTTTTTTTTTGCTTTTATTATTTTTTCTTTTTTGACTGGTAGCTTTGAGTACTGCAAAAAATAAAAAAAAAAGATATCTCATTAAATTTTGATATTTTGCAATCTAGCTTCAACAAACCTGAAAAGGTATGGCTTGCATCAGAGTTTGAAGCACATTCTTTAAAACATTTACTTTTTGAGTAGTTGCCTGCTAAGAAGTTCCTCTTTACTAGGTAAAGAATGTCATTAAATAAATCTTGGTGAAAGATTTGTTTTTAATACTTTTCGAAAATAAATAAAAGAGGAACATCAATAGCAAGAAAATCAAGCACCAGCTGCCCTTCTGGCAAGCAAAAATTCACTTTTTTCTGATTTCTGTTGCAGTTGTCAGTAATGTTGACAGCTGCTGAAAGTAAACCTTGGTAATATAATAAATGTTTGCAATTAACATCTATGCTTCTGTTGGCAACTCTTTGTTGTCATATGAGAAACAGATCCTCTTAAGACATATTCAAATCTGCAGCAATAATTCTAATGGTAAAAGTAGCAGCATTTATAATTTTTATCCATTAAGATATCTCTTTAAGGGATCACTTTTCAGCTGGAAATTGTAGCTTCTAAAATTTTGCGTAATTTAATTTACAGCAAGATTCATGATATTTAGCAGTAAGGCAGTATATAAGCAAGGTAAAAACTACCTTCTTTTGTATTTCACAGAGGACCTCTTTGTAATTAGAAGATGAGGATAAAGTCCGTCCTAGTTTAAAAATATTGGCAGAATTCCCACTGCCTTCAGCAGTGCCAGAATTTCATGCTTAGTCGCATAGATGTGTTTCACACAGAGCTCTATGTTTGGATGTCATGGCTATTCACAGATGCCTTGGTGGTGGTGGTGGTGGTATTTACCTTCATGGGTTGCTAACTTTGGCTGTGTTTATGGAGATGAAACAGAGAATGGGAGAGTGGGAGCAATCCATTCTGCCTTACATCTCATTAGGCACTAATGCTGTTTTCAGCAGTATGAGGAGGGTTTTTGTTGGTTTTCTTTTCCTGAAAAGCTGGCTTTGTCCCACTTAAGAAAAAGGCTCGTGTGAATGTCCACTAATCTGTCCTGCTGTAGCTGATGAATAATGTTGGACTAAATCTTTCCTGAAACCCTTTCTCTGCCTCTGACTTGGGCGCCTTCCAAGTGCTCTGCAGTTATCACTGGAGTGAAGTAGGATTATTAGCCCCATTGTCTGCCCTGAGTGCATGCCACGAAATCGTGTGTAGGCACACACACATTGGCTCCATCAAAATCCTACAATGCCTTTTCCTCAGAGCTCCTCCGAGGGCTGGGCTGTGGAGTGGGCTCTCGCTGCTCCAAGAGCCAGTGTCGGGAGGAGCAGATTGAACAGGCTGTGCTGCTGTGAATCCAAGCTGCTCCTGGCTCTGATACAGCCGTGTAGGATGCCTGTCTAAAGTCATTGCTTTGGAAGGGGCTTCTGGATACAGCTCTAAGTTATACAGCGTTGTAAAACATATCAAATTCCTTCTGTCAGTTTATCAGCATGTATACATTATCAGGTGCGCTGCTGGTTTCACTCCAGTGAGCAGCACATGGATGCTGAACTCAGCAGAGGTTGCCATATGACTGCAGTGCCTTCTTTCCCTATGGACTCAGAGTTGTGCCCTTTATGCCTCTTCAGAGATATGCACAACCCTGAAAATGGTCTTTAGAGCCTCAGTTTTTCTGTAGATAATATGTGCTTTGTCTGTCTTGTACAGGGACTTGCTATGGTTGTTTTCATCCCATAAATTTGGTATATAATAGTATCCTAATGGTTGGTATGAATGGCATATGAAATCTCTGATAGAAATCTGTGTGGATCTTTGAGAAGAGAGATTACCAAGTAGAGAGAGTACTGAGCATTATCTGGTAGACAGGTTTTATGTGCTGGCCCTCCTTTTACACTGAAGATATTGGCATTTGGGCGGTAATTTGGTTTTTTAATCCGTATAAGAACCTTTAAAGAAAATGGTCAAAACCATGGTTACATTTGTCCTTGCTTGGGGATCTGATACAGTGTTCCTGCTGTCTGCCCTTTTCCTTGTTTTCATGGTCTCTGGTAGTTGGACATGGTTGGGAGTTGTCAGCCAGGTGAGCAGCTGGAAGATATGGCAGCTGACTGTGTGTGCTCACTCTTCCAGGATTTACCCATTGTGCATGTCACTCACATCTCATCCAATCTTTATCATCCCATCTTTCCACCAGATCTTATGTGACAGTTTTCTTCCTTGTAGTGTGCCCTAAACACAGATGTAAATGCCAGAGGAGATGGAAAAGAAGAGAAAAGCATCCTTAGTGCAAGGAAGAATAGGCCAGGTATTTTCTGGGTTTTATGCCCAGGTTGGTAATATCAGGGAATTCATTCACTGGCAACACGGGTTTTGCTGATTGCATTTTGTGCCATCATTTTCACTAGCAAAGAATAATAATTAGTAGTTTAAAAAAGTACCAGAGCAGAGCGTTTGACTTAGAGCTGTCCTATGTATGTGGCTATGCCAAGTGCAGAGCAACAGAGGCACAAAATGGTTGGTTTGGAAAGGCCCTTGAAAGATCATATAGTTCCAACTACATCAACCAATTGCCTCAGGACTCTGGGATGCATCTCATCAGATCCACAGGATTAAATATATAATAGAGATTTCAGTCCTCTGTGTACTATTTGGTATAAATATTTCTTTTTCACTGCTACAAGATTGTACTTATCCTCATAGTAGGACAATTAACAGACTGAAATAATATCTGATATGCTATGAGACATAGCCTTGACCTTCCAGTATTTCTAGACAGCAGAAGTGTCTTGAGCATTTGATGGAAGTTGACTTACGCTTTAATGAGGAACTATGAACTGAAGAAGTCAGCAGGAGATGATGGATAATCCGTTTAAGCCCTTGTCATTTAATAATTATAATAATGAACCAGCTGGTCTGTGTGCACACACACACACACTCCCTTCTCTGAGATGTTACAGGGTACAGCTCCCAGTCCTGCTCTGAAGTGCTTGTACTCTACATCATTTACACGCTCTGCAATGTCATAATCCCGTGGGATTTTGGCCCCATAGCTACATCCCCAAGGACCTGAGTAGTTGCTCAGCTCTTCAGAGGGGACTGCAGAACTGGGGGTCACTAGTTTTGTTCAGGAGATAGTCACAGATTCAGCATCTGGCCACATATTCAGTCATGGTGCAGAAACAGAGGTAATGCACTGAGCTGACTTCTCACTGCTGTAGAACACAGTTAATTAAAGAAATTGCTTTCTTACATTTATGTTTGTCAACTTGACTTTTATTCCTCTGAACTGGAATCCATCCCAAAATGAAGCTGAGAATTCATGAAAAGCAGATATTTAAGGCTGGTCCAAGACAAAACACCTGAGAGCCTGCATTGTGATGTCCAGGTTTTGCTGTTGGCAGCTTCACAAGAATGGAAAATATCATTAATAAATATGCTGAGCAAACTGGAAAAAGTTGCATTTTTAGCCCCTAATCAGAATTTTACAGCTTTTCCTTTTTTTCAGAAGAACTTAATTATCTGTTTCTTATGTAAACATTTCTTTATGAACCTAAGGCACTATCTCAGTATTTCTTTGTTAAGGGATGAGGTCTAGAGTTACCTTGTGACAGATTCATAAAAGGGAAGTCTGAGTGAGGAGGGGAAAAAGATTATGGTTACTCATATGTTTGTAATTAATTTCCTCACTATCATCTTTATAATGAAGAGCATGAACAAAATATGTGCATATCTTACCCTTGATTTAAAAAAAATAAAAGAGAAAAGCTAGCAGAAAGTTTTCAACACATTCAGGCTACAGTGTAAGAAGTTGAAAAGGACTAGTGCTGTATTTGCTTAAAAAATACTCTTATGTGTTCAGACCAAATAGAAAACTTGGGTGAGCTTCTGTGTGGTGTGGAAGAAAACTGGAAGGAGAGTGGAAAGCTGAAATGAGAATTGTAATGTAAAAATGCATTTATTTTAATAGATTTTTTTTTTTTTTAGAAGAAAGGAAAATTTAAGCAAGGATAAGTGAGTGGGTGGGTCATGATTAATTTTGTAAAAGGAAAAATTGTAAATAGTAACAAAGTAGAGGAAGAAACCTCACTAATTTAATTTCATGGAACTTGTTAGTTTGAAGGAGAAGTGAATGTCATGTGTTGCTCTGGACATGAGTGAATCTTTATTTTTCTTAGGAATGGGACTGTTTTCAGGATCAACTGTGTTCCAGTAAACAGCTGTAACTTTTTAAACACCTTACTATTTGGAATACTCTTGAAGTCCCCACTTGTGTGGCCAAGCAAAAGATGAGCCATTTACCATTAAAAAAAATAAAGTATAGACATAGAGGATCTAAACTTGGAAAACATTGGAAAGCACACAAAAAGAATTCAGTTGCAGATATTTCTTTGAAAATACTGTAAAAATTATAATTAGTGCTGTATTCCATTTTAAAAAAATAAGTTTACGGGGCATTATTTGTATGTGATAATCCGGGGAAATGCCTTTTGATTTACATTGCAAAAAGTAAGTATTATTTGGGGACTGTTTTGGGATGGTTACAGGGAAAAAGGGATCCTGCCTCTGCTGGTAGACATGGGGAAGATATCTATCCTGGCTGAGTAACTTTCCTGTGGTGCAGCTGGTTGTACCTCCACAGAAGGAACAAAAGGCAAGTAGTTGGGATTCTCTTTGTGTGGGATGGGATGGGATGGGATGGGATGGGGTAATGGATGAGCACCTAAGTACCTGTTGGCCACACTGGTTCTGCAAGTGTTGAAGAGGTTTATCAGCTGTAGAATTAAGTGCAGGGATAAATTAGGCTCCCAGTTAGTAGTGAGCTGGTAGGACCTCATCAATGATCCTTTCATGTCTGTGCTGCCATGGAAGGGGGAATGACCTCTGGCAATTAGGATGCAAAGCTCTTGGTGGATGTTTCTGGAAGGGATGCTTTTGTTACAAATCAGTAAATCAAAACTCCAGGGAAAGGTGATCAAGAGGCAGCTGCTGCTGAAGTGTTATTTATCTTTTCCAGGAAATGAATTCTACCTGTTACCTTTCACTTTCTCAAGTTGGAACTTTAATTTCTATGCACAGTGGGAAGAATAACAATTATAATTTCTATCTTCTTGAATTAATGAGGGCTCACAATGCAGATTTTGTGAACGTGTTGGAAAATTCTATGCTTACATGCAGCAGACAGATTGCTATGAGAATCAGTGTGTATTTTGAAGAACAGTTTAGAACTAAGAACTCTTACTTGTGTATAATCTTTCTTCATATTGACAGGCAAATGTCAAACTGTATAGAAACTTCAGGAAATTTTCAGGGCTGACATCATCTGTTTAAAGTCCTTATAAAGCAAGGAGGAAAACAAACTGATTTTGTTATATGAAATTTCTGCAGGGGGAGGAAGGGAAATTTTTTGTCTTCTGAGCAGCTTGATAACTTTATTTGTCAGTAAAGAATGATGCTAAAGATTAGAAAATGTGACAGGGATTGATACAGGTGCTTGCTGGAATACAGAGTGTGGAGCATTCCAGTGATATGTTCTATAACATCCTGAACAAAACACAGGAATCTGCATAAATTCTTTGAGAGCAGACTGTGAAGGGTGTAAGAACTTAAATTCTTAATAAATAATAATAATGTGTTTGGCTTAACCTGGGTGTAGACTGGGCAGAATGAATCATTGGCGTGGTGGCCTGTTCAGGTCTGTGTGAGCTCACTGACCACCTTTCTACAGCCAGGGCTTGGTTCAATGTGTGGTGTGGTTTGGTGCTCCTGAAGAGCTCAGACTGACCTCTGCTTGTGATGACAGGTATTCTCTCCTGAGCAGCTGCGTGCTCTCACTTTGTCAGAATAGCCCTGATAACTGTGATGGACATTGCCATGGAGTTTGGTGTTGGGCAAGGCCTGTGTGCCCAACAACCTCAAACTCTCTTAGGATAAGTGGGAGATGATTCCAGGTGGTGCTGAGCTTGGGACTGAGCTGGAGCCTAGACCTGTACCTGCTGCCTGCTGTGATGGCACTGATCAGCAGTTCCTGGTAGCAGTCAGTTGGCAACACCAAGTTCCCACTGTCATTGCCAGAAAAATTGTTCCATTGCTGGCTGATTTATAAAATAATGGCATATCATAAACCTCCCCTGTCACACTTGGAGTTCTAATAACAGGTCTGGGTGACAGACTGCCTTTTCATTAGTTTGAAACTCACCAGCCCTCAAACTGATATCTCAACTGATTTAGGAAATAGCAATTTGCTGTTTGCTATGCCTTATTCTAGGAAGGGGGCTTTTGGACATGGCGAGATCCAGCACATAAATATAGGGAGCTAATACCAAATGTACTCCATCTCAGACTGTCTGCCTGGGTTCCAGCTGGGGCTCCAGAAGGTTGCAGATGTCCCTGGATCCAGTGTCAAATCTGCTAGACCCAGGCAGATGTCTCAAATGCCTTGTTTGGCTCAAAGGCATATGTTTAAAGCTAGTGGGTCATTATTGAAGTAATAATAATATGTACAGCATTTCAAGGCAAAACAAACATGTTAATATACAGATAGTTCCTCCTATTTCACTGTGGTAAAAGGAAAAGGACTTATGCGAGGACTTCAATCACTTTTTTAGAAACACATTCTCATTTTGAAATGAATGGATAATCTATTAACTCCTACTAAGAAAGACCAGGATTTGTCTGTAGTTCATTAATGGGAAATCACTTGCCTTATTTTTCTAGTTTGATAGAAAAACATGGAGTCTTGATGAGATCAAAACTGGAATAACAGTTGAGTGAACATTTGCCCAAGACATTGCTGTAATTTCCAACCAATGGTAGCCAAGTGAAATAATTTTTATCTAAGGAGTTCTTTATTGTCATTCTGTTGCAAACAGCCCGCATTGTTATTAATATCCATATACTTTGTATTGCATTAGTCTGCATTAATTTTCATCATTTTTGCACTTGTGGATTGCGCTTATGACTAATTTATAGATTATGTGGTGCCATATTGACTTTAATAGACAGTATTTTAATGCTAATATGAATATTTTCTAGTAAAATAATTTCATTTCATTTAAATTTAATGCTATTACTGTGGATAATTGACTGCAGATCAAAACCATAATATACAAGACCTACCTGGAAGGTGCACAAAATCAATTGGCTCAACATTGAAGCTGTTGACTGCTTCTCTTTTTAAAAGGTTGCAGCCCAAGGAGTAATATTCTGGTCTCTGCTCATCCAGCAATCAGATGACTTTTAAAAGCACAGCCCACCTATACTTTAATGTCACCGCTGTTTGTCACATCTTTTGTGTGACCTCAAAGGAAAAATGCTTCAGTCTCAGAGGTGAAGAGACACTGTTTTTATTGTAAAGAAAAGGTATGCTTTTTTTTTTTTTTTGCCAGTGATGGGAAGGAATGAGTTCTTATCCCATCAAACTCAGTTGGAAATCTAGCTCTAAGAGCCAGAGCTTCCTCCAGGTGCTTTCATGCCAACAGAAAGGCATCCAGGTCTCTGGAGTCCTTGTTATGGTTTGCTGTTCCAGCATCAGTTTCTTGTTCAAAAGATTTTTTTTTCTTGTTATATTTTTAGTTTCCCTTGCATTATACCAAAACAAGTAGTCTTAGAGGCTGTGAGATAAATTTCCACTAAGAAAACAAGTTAAGCTTGAACAGATTCTATCTGGTTGCTTGAAAATAAAAAGCAACCCATTTTCTAACTCAACCAAAGTACAGACATAGTAACCTTGATTATCTTTTAACCTCAGGATAATACAAGTAAAAAAACTATCAGAGCATGAGAGAAACAGGTTATTATGCTGTAAAAAAGAACACCAGATTCATCTTGACTAGTGATTGATAAATTCATCCTACTGGTTTTCTTGTCAGTTTTACATATATGATGGGATACTTTTGTTTGACCTCTCCTAAGTACATGTCCCTGATAAAGTGTGACAAGGTTTTTTTTCTCCTGATGGCAAGATTCTACAAGATTATGTACATTTTCTGATAAGGGGATATTCATGTCATCTCAGCTACTGAATACTAGTGGCTATAGCTTGGGTATCTGGAGTTTCCAAATTGAAAATCATACCCTGAGATACATTAACTCCTACTCTGATTTTCCTGACTTTGGACATTTGTGTGCACCCTGCAGAAAATACCCTTGGGTTTACAAACTGTTGGTTACAAACACCCCAAGGCACAGTCCCAGATAAATGAGGCCTGGGCTAGTTCTTCCCAGCTTTTCTCTGATCAGGTGACTCTGGCAGCCTTGACAAATTAACCATTGACCATTAACAATTTTACATCCTTGTAAAGTAGTTAGGGGTGGAAACCAGAGGGGTGATGGACTGGGTGACAACTTCTCATGAGCCCTAGGAATGAAGAAAGCCAAACAGCTGGCAGTTGATGCCAACCCTCCAAATTGGAGGGCAATACATATCTGAGACAGTAGCACATCCACAAGTGTCTAGCATCTTGCAGAATGTTGAGCGCAAGGTGAAACCACAGCATGTCAAGTCCAGGCCACCAGTCTGGACTTGAACACACTGAGCACCTGGAGTTTTATCTTCTTTGTCTTCTTTTACAACCTTGTAGTGGAAATATTGTATAAATGGTGTACAAGTCTATAAAAGTGTGCAAGTCTAGTATAGTAAAAACTTTAGTGTTAGTATCTGTAAAAAAACCAGGGGTACATTGGATTCCTTTTTCTTTCTTCCACTGATTATTTTTCATATTTAACCTAGATTGATTCTGCTGTAATTTTTTCACTGAAGTCTTCTGTCTTTGCGTGAAGAACAGTTTTGGTAACTCACTTAAATTTTCTAAATTTCTTGACTCATTTATATTTGTTCAGAGGCTTTTTAAGCAGGACATACACAAGGTAGATTGCTCTTCCCATTTGATCTCTCCTGAAATATGCTTTGGATGTAAAATAAATGATTTTGTTATAATTAGAAAAGAAACAAAAACAAAGGTTTCTTTTTGATTAGTATGAAGGATTTAGTTCTATGCATTCTGCTAAAGAAATTTTTAAAAGGTGGTCTTTGCTGCTCTGCTAATAGTTCTCTTAGGAAAGAATGTGGTTAGAGTCTCATTACTTCTCAAAATAAACAAAAAAAAAGTACTTTTTTTTAAATAAAGAAAATTTTAACTTAGAAGAAAATTCTCGTAAGAGGACCTTCCACGGGATAGAATAATTGTTCCCATCCCTGTTTCCCAAACCAAGTGGTGCAAGTACTTTGATCATATTCCCCCTGTAGGAGAGCTCCTTCCTACAAGTAACTTGTTGAATTCTCTGAACCTGCAATAAACTTGGCTCAGTGTATATTGGATAGAAATGTCATCAGTAAGGTTTACATGAATCTTAAAGAATCTAGAATTCCAGGGAAGTACAGGTTCAGAAATCACTACCAAGTCTGACCTAGATACATCACTCTTGTTAACTTGAATGTATGTTATAGGATCAGTATTCAAGACATTCATGTTGAAAACATTTGAATTTTGGTGAGAATTTTCTTGACAGAGCAAATAATTGACTGGTAAGGACTTACTCTTTTGACTGTATCCATTGTTACTTTAACCTCACTGAACTTGCTGGAAGTCTGAAATGCAGCAAGATGTTAATTAATAATGACATTGGTACAGAAGGGAACTTTAAAATAATTTTGAATGTTATATGAGTGGACCAATAATTAATTGTTTTTCTGTGAGGTGATACAGTGCTAATTGTTTAGGGATAATAGAAATAAATACAGGCCACAAAAAGAGTGGGAAAACCCCCATATTTTGTATACTAAAGAAGGGCTCACTGTTTAAGCTAAAAATGAGATGTGTAATACCCTCTGATTTTATTCTTGACTCAATTTTCTTTTCAATATTGCCCCCAGCTAAACAATATTAAGGACTTTCTGCACTGGAAATCATACTGTGAAGACAGCAAATCTTCCCAAATTATTACCCCCATTAAAATTAGCTTATCCCTGTAAAACTGAGCACCAAAGTACTTGGGAGGAGGCATTGTCTGATTTCCTCCCTCTCTGGGTAGGAGCTTTTCTCCTGCAGACACAGATTTTCCTGAAGTGACTGGGAGATTCTGGTTGGACTCAGCATGTGTCAGGAATATCAGAAAGTTTGTAGGGACTGAGTGGGTGATTTTCCCCTGCTCCCCTCATTCTGCTGTATGGAGAGGACTTAATGGGATAAAAGATTTGCTGCTTTGCTATTACCTTGCACATTTTGACAGTGCCACATGAACAACAAAGCTCTGCTGAGAAACCTTTTTTTTTTGACCTCTAACCTAATTTTTTTCCTTCCATGGAGGAAAGAAATTATTTTAACTAAAAACAAAAACAAAAAAAAAACCAAGAAAAAAAAACCTCAGCAACACTTTATCCCTAGATGCAACATTTTACTTCTCTCTGATTAGCATTGGCAGTTGTTCATTTGCTGCCTGAGTGAATTCAGAAGAAGTAATTTACCTTACAAGTGATGAATGCTGTATGGCATGTGCTTGTCTCTGTCTTAGCGGCATTTACTCTCAGCCTGACAAAAACCTCCTATTTATTTCTGGGTCTGGTAATAATATCTCATTTAACTAATTTTTTATCATGTTTCTGAATTGTGTGAGAAAGGTAGTTCTCTGATAGAGACAGCGGCTCTGTGCCACATTCAGATTAAGTCATGAGAGGAAAAATAACCCAAGCAATGATGTTTGTGTTACCACAAAACAGGGTTTCAGATTTGAGCAGCAAGTATTTCTAGACAGCAAGTTGTCTGCTCTGAAACAGATTAACTTGTATTGCACTGCAATTTATTCACCTACCATCCTATTCTCTCTTTGAATGTACTCCTCAATCCACAAGGAGGCATTTACTTTTGCTGGTATTTTTCCTCTTGGTCTCGACACATTGGAGTTAAACCCAATTACTTTGAGAGAGAAATGAGGGTTACTGTTTATGGAAAAGTTAAGGAGAATAGAGCTGTATTTTTTTTATTTGTTGTCTTTTTTAAAAATTCGAATTTGCAAGACTAATTGGGACTATTTCAACACAATTTCATTTTGATTACCATTTTCTGTAGTGCACATTAGATTTTGTACTGTGGCTGCGAATGTCAGTTACAAAGTAGTAATGGGCAGCCTCTCCAATAAATGTGCTACACATAAAAGGATTAAAAATGTGCACTTCGGTTTTGTACTTGCTAATACTCGGCTAATCTGTAATGCTTTAGAAGACAATACATGCAAACACTGACTGATAGATACAGTCACTGCCCTGAAGCCAGCACTTGACACTGCCACCATTACAAGGGAGAAAGTCCTGTTGTCAACCACACACAGGAGTAATAAAACTGTAAAATACCCTGGGTAAATGGTGTTTGCAGATGTTTGTTCCTAGTATCTAAATCTGAAGGATTTTAGGCAATGAAAGCAGCCGTTTGTCAAGAAGATGGGAGAAGGCATTACACAGTCACTACATGAGGAGCAATTTTTAGTATAAATGGTCACAAATTCACCAGTGACAGTAGATGCACATAAAATTTATTTCGGCTGGGAGTGTGTCTCTTTCTTTTTCCCCTCTGTCAAAGGAAAAGGGTTTTATTCAGAAAGAATGCATAATGTAGTATTTGGCTGCAATGCTTTGTACCGTCTACAGGAAATTTAAAAGCTGAGTTTTAGAGAAGTTGTAAGTCCAAATTTTTGATTGTTTGGAACCATAAATCAAATGTGTATAAGTGTTTGAAACAGCAAGGATATAATAAAGGATATGACTTGGTTATACTTCAGAATATATTTCTCTTTGAAAGATAAAGAGCTAATTTGATGAAGGAATTTAACAAAAGGGTTCTTAACAGGTGTTTTTCACTTGGTTTTGAAACATTTGCTCCAGGGAAGTCTTGTCCTGTTAGCAAAGTTTGCTGCTTTTAGAATTACTTTTCTGCTTCCTTTAAGAAATCATTAACCTCCAGAAGGAGCTATTCCAGCTATAGTTTCCACCAATATGTGTTGCACCAGCAGAATAATGCACTTACAGGCTTGCAGACTTTTGGAATATTAGCTGTAGTATACTCTTGGGGAGAGCAAACAAGAGGCTTCCTGATATTCCTTTCATGCACAGAAGGAGCAGTTTTGGCTTAGAGAGATTCATTACCTTTCTTTTTCTTCTCTGGAATTTTAGCTCATTAACCCATTCATGTAGGAAAAGCTAGGATTCATACACCTGAAAAGAAAATATCTTCTATAAAAGTGACTAGCAGAAGAGCCAGAGCAAGCATGATGGCCAGGGTTCAAAAGCGACATCAGTTATGAAGATGAGGCTCACGTACTCAGGATTTTTCTGATGTGTGACCCCTTAAAAAGGTTAAAAAGAGAAGTAGGATTTCGCTTACTTTTCCAGGATATTTTATCTCTTTGGGAAACTCTATTAGATGGCAGAAGTGGGCAGAGTGCTGCATTTTGAGGATGTGGGCATTTGCAGGAGCTGCAAACAAGTGATCTGTGCTATCGATCTCTCTCCTATTATCACTCTCATTATTCCCAAAGTAAGAAACAAGCGCTCTCAGGAGCACTCACATGCTTTCAATGATGCTTTCTCAGATATTTAAGTCTAGACTTCATGGGAAGATTGTGAGGCTGGATGGGAAAACAGCTTTCAGCTTGGAATAGTCAGCAGACTCAAGTATATTTGGGTGTAAGTCAGCTCTTTCTGGGGAATGGAAGTCATCTGAACTCAATGCTGGGGTGGAACAGTCCTGTTTTATATTCTGGATATTTGATTTGCTTTTTTTTTCTTCTTGTTTTTGTTTTTCAATTTTTTCAGCACATTGCATGCAGGACACTGGTAGATTTGTCCCATATAAAAGTCACCCAAAATTATGACATCAGAGTATGCCTGAAAAGCTCATTATTCTCATTATACATGCCAATGCCTTTAATTGCGCTTACATCTTTGCTCCAAATTAATTTGTATTTCTCATAAATTTCTCTTTAAAGTACTTAAGTACTTAAGTTTAGGCTGTTTAGAGCTCAATCATTGAAAAAAAATGTATTTGACATTATTGATCACTGAAACTACTTCCTTGTAAGTAATCTTTCTTTTTTTCTCTCTGAGGTGGTTATTAATTTCAGAACTCATTATCCTTTTCTCCTTTTTCTCTGAATAATCTTGCATGAAAGATCTTGACCAATATGAAATACATTTTTAAATAATCAATTCCGAATGTAGCTCCAAGCTCCCACTTGTTTACCATTTAAGAATGCTCTGCAAAAGAGCAGATTGCAAACTGTAAGCCTTCTTTACAAAGCCTGTCCTCTGTTTTTTCAGTCTGTACTCATCACATGTCATTCCATGTTATTTACCTTATGCTTTAGGACTGATCATAGGACTGATCAGACAGGTTGGTGACAGGGGCTGCCTTTTTTTTTTTTTTGACTTGTGTGTCACCAGTGCTGGTGGTCTGTTCCTTGGCTTGGGAAATGTTTGAACTCTGAACCACTCAGTGGTGCAGTGAGAATTAACTTTATTTTTGTTTTTGGAAGATAGATCATGTGGGAATAGCTTGCCTTACTCCCTAGGATTAACAGCTTTTTTTTCTTGGCTCTGCTCCTTTTCCTTTATAGTCTTCAGGCACTCAACAAACTGTCTGGCCCTGGGCATTTAATTTCTCAAACTGTTGGGTAGATTTGTGTCTCTGGCACGATGCTGTAATTTCCTTCTAAGTTTGGACAGTCCTGTTGTAAATAAAGTCATCCAAATTGTTCAACTCTTTATCATGTTGATGCCTTTCATTTCTGCCTTTATCCTTTAATAGCCAGTCTACAAAGGACTGATTTTCCTCAAGGCATTTCTTCTCTCAGCTGACAAAGACCCAGACCTGGAGTCATACACCAGTTTTGATGCTAAACAATCACTTGTGTTTCCTTTAATTAAATGATGAGACATTATTAATGAAATGAAAAGGAAATAAAGGAAGTGCTAGGATCCTGCTGCTTAAGCAGGGATGGGGTCCTGGTGGGCTTTGTCTGCTGGGAACTTGAGTCCATATTATTATCTACAGCTCCTTTAAACAACATACATCCAATTTACCAATTAATTGGTTGAGAAATCTGACCCTTCTCATCCTGTCATGCACTAGTTGACAAATTGTCATCGTATGTATTGACATATGCATAAATTTCTTTACCATACTTCAATGCCATGCCAGACTTCCTGGCACAGTTTTTGGCTAGATGGTGATAAGGAGCTGGAGTCTGGTTTTAACTCACAAATATGGTTATTTCTCCTGCTACCAAAAGCTTCTGATTCTTGCTGCATGATAATCTAAATGCTCAAATTTGGTGACATCATCCCCAGTATTAGCACTTAAACCTTTCAGAAATCCTATGAAAGTAGGTTCTGTTTGTTCTATCTCATTACAAGTAGTTTTTACCATGCCGAACCCTACATCAGAATTTGTTGATGCCTGTTTGACCCTTTTATTCTTTAGTATATGGGAAGAAGGGGTCAAACTCATCTTAAGTATCTTAGGGTCTTTGTGTGCATGTTCTTCAATGATTGATCCTTCTCTTTAATGTTCCTGGGACATGCTCTGGCTGTCTCTGTCACAGGAGCACAATTAGAGATGATGAAAGAGGCTCTATCACCCAAACCCAGGTAAGGTTACCCTGCCCATAGAAAGATCAAAGGAGAATGTAATTTCTACCTCTTTCTCCTTTTCTGGAGATCTCTAGACTGAAGAGATAGCAGGAACTCCCTTGATGTGCTGTACTTCAAAACTGGGAGAGCAGGAAGGTTGTGTAGTGTCTTATCCTTACCACAAGTAGATCTACAAGGATTCTTAGGAGTTTCTGGAATGAATATTGATCTCATGAAAATGGTTTTCCTATGTGCCAGTTTTCACATCATCCTTCCCTACTTGCCTGGAATTATTTCTAGCCCACACCTTTTGTCTGTCCTTTGTTTTCATTCCTGCTATCTTTAAGAAACATCCATTTGTCATCAATTCTGTAATTACCGGGTGTGATTTTGATTTTTAGAGGATTGATAGTAGCTCTAGTAATTCCTCTGTCTTGCTTTGATATCTCTTGTAGTTTTAATTGTGAGACTAATAAGCAGAAGCTTCCATTGCTGGATATTTTTTAGCTATTTATGGCTGCTATAGCTATATCTTCTCAACTTTGCTCCTTTTAACCAACCTCCTGAAAGCCTTAAATGCTTAAAATTTAGTCATTTGAAATTCATCACAGCTGCTCGACCCTGATGGTTGTTGTCTATTAGTTCTTTATGCACAATTGCCTTGTCATAGCAACTGCTATGCTATACTTCTTTCACATTATCTTCTAAAGACAATGCTACAGTTTCTACATCTTCTACAAGATGTAATTGAGAACAGCTTTTGTGCTGCAGAATTCTCATACAGAGTCAGTATTTTTCTTTAAGTTGCCTTTCATATGTTCTTTAAGTACCCAGTTCTGGGACAGATGACATAAGAGAGGTTTCATAAGGTTTATTTATGCAAAGCTGATCTGTCAGCAGTATGTGCATAAGGTTTCTTGGAAAAGTTGCTGTTTGCCAAGTCAGTGGTATGTTTCCAGTAAGGTAAGGAATGAAGTCTCTTCAAACTGTCACTGAATGACAGGCTTTGCCTACCGTAGGCTGTGTGATGAACAGAGGGGAGTTATTTTAGGCTGTGCTTTTGAACACTGGCATGGGTTGTGTACAAGAAGCTTCATAAGACTAGCAGAGTATTCCTGTCCCATCTGGTATATTCATGTTTTTGTGGCAATAAATAAAAGTGTGCTTTCAAAATGGGAAACCGTTTTAATTAAACCATGTCTAAATATTTTCAGACACTAAAATACAGTTTTCAGATCTGGAATGAAAATTGCATCAAGAAATACTTGTCAACAAGATATTGGCTTTGTTTAACTTTGGCCATGAACTTATGCCTGAGCATTTATTGCCCTCTAACTTATTGAAAGCTGAATTTCTTTTTTTTTTTAAATTAATTCTTTAGATTTTGTCTTAGAATGAGTTCCTATACTAACTGTTTAATAACTGAAATATTTATATTTAAATAATTGATAGCTTTGTCTTGTTGAAAGTTGTGGAAAGAATATCTGAAAGTGATGGGAGGAAAAAAAAATGAAGTTCTGAATTCTCTAGCAAGAAAAGCCTGTATGTCTAGCTATGCATTATCAATTTGGGCCTGTAAAACAAATAATGTCTTGCAAGGATTTGATTTGGTCTGTGCAAATTATCTGGTAGCTGCTCTTCATTGCACTGGTCTACCCTGGGCTTAGAAACATAGCCCCATCCTAATCAAATCTCTCCCCTAGTTCTGTTCTCCACTTGGGCAATTGCAGACAAGCACCAAGGCAAAATGCTTTGAAGCTGAGGATGTCTGTTTAATTAGTCTAAGATTCATTGCTTTCCTTCTTCTTAATTAAGCTGAGGTAATCATGAAATCTGTTTGACAACTGTACTCTCAAATGTTGCTCATCTATTTGATAAATGGGCAGGTAGAGGATAATTAGTTTGAGTCCTTTTGCTAATTTTCTGAAATGAAAGAAGAAAGAGGTAATTTAGGAAGATGTTTTAGAGTCTCTTTTCTACAAAAATTGGGATAGTAATAGCAAATTGTACAGAATAGAATTTGCAAGCTTCAACTAACCTCCCAGCCAAAGAGAAAATCCCCACAACTTAATATGATATCTAAATTTCCCACAGTTTTGCTGTTCTTGAGGCATTAGAATATTTTTACAGGTTGAGGATTTTAGCTTCCCCAGGGTGTTAGCAAAGAGGCATTGAATGAGTTCTGTACATGAGCAAACCCACAGTTTTCCAATATTTGATTTATTTTGCTGTCACGAGGATGATGCCTTAACATGATTATATGTGAATGGTACTAAATGTCACTATGTGGTGTTAAATATTTAGATAAATGACTGAAGAAAAGTCAAGGAGATAAATCAAACTATTTCCTTTCAAAGTGTTTTTGGGACATCAGTATTGGAATCTAGCTTGTGCCTCATTAATTCCCATGGGAGTGTCCCAGTAGTCAGGCACTTTGCAATATTCTTCACAATGCAAGATTGTTCCAAATCACAGACCACGGAAGTATAAATATACAAAGCATGCAATGGTGTTCCTTTTCATATTTATGCACATCCTTTTGCTACAGTGAAGTAGTATTGGACTAAAATTGACAGTAAAGTCCAGGTAAATGTTTACCATGACCACTAAATATATAATTTCCTATGAAAGTCCCTATGAATGGCTTAAAGGTAGTAGGTGGGGAATAACCAGGGTGATTTAAAGATGTGACCTTTAGTATTTAAAGGAGTAAATATGTTGTAGACTGTAAGAGATACACAGGATTAGAAAACTTCAAATACGTAAATATGCCCATTTGGATTTTGCAATCTTGTTGGTAACATAAGCATTAAGCCTTGTGCAAGATTAGTGGGCAGAATGTTTCTTATTGTGATTCACTTATAAAAGATAATAAATATTACATCAGCTGCCAGAGTCCTTCTTGTTTCTGTCTCTGATCTTGTCGAATAAATGTTTTGTTAAGAAATAGATTTTGAGAAAAATGACCTTGTTCCTTTTTAACTCTGTTGAACTGGCTGTTCAGCATTTACTTAGCGTGGTGTTGTGGGTCAGCGAGGTGATGTAGCTGTTAATGGGTTAATCCAGTCTGGAGTTTCATAGGCCCTTTCTAATTTCACAGCTGCAGCCACATTATCTGAGCAAATGCTTCCTGGGTTAAGAGAGAACTGCACTGAACCTTAGGAATTTCAGATTCAGAAGAGAGAGAAAACAGTGAGTTAGCTCTGAGACACAGTGGCATAGTTCCTTCAGTTTTGCTACAACATTTTTCCAGAACTGCGTTTCTACTTTTTCCATGCTGGGGATCGGGGTGCATTCCTGCCCCCTTTTTAACGACAGGCTGGAAGGAGCATCTGCTAAGGACTGCTCTCCACCTTGTGCTGTTAACAGATGTGCTGGTTTGTTGCTGGTGTTGATCATGATTGGACCCCAGGGAAACAGATGTTTTCATGAATCTGTTCTGAAGACTGAACTATTGATAGATATTTATTAGCATGGAAAAAAAATAAATCTGCCTAACGACTTATTTGGAGCAAATGCTTTGGAGTACTTGCTTGTAAAGTCCCAACCTACCCTGGCTATGTGCTTTTGTACCTCTAGTCTTTCTAACTTCAGCTTCTATATTTTCAGCCATATTTTCAATGCATCAGTCACACTGAAATATCCAAAAATAAAAATAAATATAAATTGTCTGGTGGGTCACTTCCAGTACTTCAAAGATTCTCTTCTCTCTTGATCTTACTTATCAGATATCACTAACTGTCTTTGAAAGATTGTACTTTTTGCTTCCACTTGCGTTTCAAAAACATCCAAGTGACCCTGGAATCCTGCTGGGGTAAAATGGCATTTTCCCAGCAAGCTACAGTGTTCCTAGGAGACTTACACAGGATACATGCACTTTCATCTCACTCTTAAGAAATTTAGACCTATAATTTATAGAGCTAGTTTGAAGCTTTGTTTTCCTTTTCCCCCTTTTCTTTTCTCACAATATATTTATGGTTCTGAGAGTACTGAACATTGTCTCAAGCAGTCTTGCTTCAACAGAGCAAGCCTGTCTTTTCTAGGACAGATCATTAATTCCTGGTGTGTCCTCTTAAATTTTGCATGTCGATATTATCAAACTCTCCAGCAGAAATGTTTTGGAATAATTTTCCCAACTACCTCTGTAGCTAGCCCTCAGCAATCATTTTCTTCCATTTGATTCATGTGTTGTAGCTGGGTTGTGGTTATTTTCTGTTGTGGTGGGGGTAGTTTTATTTCCTCTTCCAGCAGTGTGTATTTTAATCAGTCTTGTGTCTCTGGAGAATCGCTACTCCCATTCCTTCCCAGGGTGAGCTACCTAGAAACCTTCAGCAAACTTTGGATTCCTCCAGAATAATTCTTCCAGAACAGTGAAATTATTTCCTTTACATGCTTGGTATTTCACAGGCATAAGTCATAACTTTGGGAATGATTTCCCAGATAAAGGTTGTTGTTGGCGATGAGGAAAGCCCACAGCTCTTCAGATGGTTGTGAGGAAGAGGAGTTGACCAGTTCAGTGTATTGAACCAATGAGGTCATGCTGTGGAGTGCTCTGATATCTTCCTTTTTAGTAATTACTGGATAGCTTTTGGAAAGAAGCATGCATGATGGAATAATCAGAGATTGAAGCAGCTGTTCCTGGAAGGTATTGGGCTGTCTTTCTCTCATTCTGTTTTATTTTTTCTTCTTTATGTGTTGACTTAGGGGAAAGAGGAGTTGTTTAAATGTTTGATATGCGCTTTTATACACTGTTCTATTACTGAAATAGGTGATTCATGCTTTCTGGTGTTTGAATTTCCAAGGAATCTGAGCACCTATGTTTCCTACTGCCTTCAGTTTTGCAGTTGGAAGCACTAAACTTTAACCATCCAATTTTTTAGGTCTTCTGTATTTCTCCCCAGTTACCTTTATTCTTTATTTATTTATTTTGCTTAAGTTACTAAAGACTACTGAATTTTTTTTTAAGGAACACTTTATTTTAACATGTTTGATGGGGTTTATTATATTTTATCATAGTCAAATTCTTTCTGCAAAGAGCAAGTGAAAAAATGATAACGCTATTTAAGTTATGTCATGTTCAGAGATGCTTAGATTTCAGTTTAATCTCCTGCACAAAGGGGAACTTAATCTAATAAGACATAGGAGACAAGCTAAGTTTCATGCTGCTTTGCTCTGAGTAACCTGAACCTGTGCTCAATGCACCTTTCCTTATTTCTGCAAGAGGTCAGTGTTGGAAGTATTTGCTCATTTCTGATGCTAATTTCTTCTTGCCATAGATCTTGGAAATTGCTTCTTCTACTAGGGAACTAGGGATTCCTAGTTTCTCTAGGTATGTGCCTTTATGACAATCTCAACCATTACTTAAAGGTGGGTTTCTGTGTACCCCTATGTTGGAAGCAAATTTGGAAATGTGTGCCCTGCTGCCCAGAAAACTGCAAACAAATATACAAGTATATTTTAATCCAGTCTTGTACAAGGGGTGCATGGTTCATGATTTTGCAATGATTGAGTTAGAATCTGTCTAATAAATAGATCTTAAATTACTGAAGAATTTTTATTGCTGAATTTCTAGGGTACAGGATTGACAGAGTCAAAAAAGAAGTCTTTGCTTATTGATACAACTTTTATAACCAACAACTGACAGAGGATACATGTGCTAATGACTGTGGCATGAGAAACACTAGAAAGCATGGAGGAGAAAGAAATGGTTCATGGAAACTTTCTATTCTCCCCAGTTCTTTATACAGACCAAAATAGAAATTCACTTTTTGGGCTGTATCACTGATGCCTAGCTCCAGTGATGTAAAATTGTGCTTTTATTTTTCCAAATCAGAATGCTAAGATACACATTTATAGAGCAAGTTGAAGCTGTGGAAATACATTCTGAATTGGATGCCAGAGCTATATGGCTGAAGTCTAAATTGGTGTTTATTTTGCACACTGGCAGAGTTTTGCAGCCATTGCTCTTCTTCCCTCTATGTTTTTTGGACCTTGACAGTTTATACTTATTTTTTTAAAAAATAATGATATTATCGCTACAATAATTGCTTATCCATTGTGTAAATGAGTTAAATTACTTTTTAAGATGTTGTTCTGAGACTCTTTTATTAGACACAATAAAATCCAAGTTCTCATTACCATTCCTGTAGAATATGCAACTACTCCAAAGAAAAAAGTCAGATTTTATTCTGATCTGAGTAGCTGCAATTTGCTCTAGACCTGCCATTTTGTGAGGAAAATTCACCTTAAGATTTTATATGCTCTATGTGTGTTAACTGTTCTTTATTCATGATGCTGGTAAAATATTTTCTCAAGTGTATTACACTAATTTTCTTTGGGTTTAAGTGAGCCACATTTGTTCTAGTGGTGCAAGGTCGTCAAATTTGCCTTGTGTATTTTATAGATCTGAAACACTGCCCTTCCTCTCTTGGATCACATCAAACTCAGGTCATTGATGCTGGAAGAACTCCTAGAGAAGTTTTTTCCCAAGTTTCCCCTGATATATTATCCTGAAAATATGTTCTAAAATTTTCTTTTTCCCTCCATTCTTGTGATTTTGTTTCTTTTAGACATCTTTTCTCTTGTCTCTTCATGATAAAGCTCCTACCGTTCTTCATACACAGGCCTCTGGTGAAGTCTAATTTCCGAAAATTTCATTTTCTTTAATATCTCTGTTTTTTTCCTTTTTTCACCTTTAAATATGATGCCCAGGACTATTGCTCTGGGGATTTTTTGCCTAGGCTGCTATAGCAAAACATCTGTGCTTCTTTTTTTTATGGCAGATTCTCTCAGTAGCACAAACAGCTAGGCACTTAAAGATAATGAAATGAAGGCTCTGAGTCTGCAGCTAATGACGAAGTTGCAGAATTCTCATTCTTTCCTTCTGCCTGCTTTTCCCAATACCCAAGATTTTTGTTTCAAGTCCCGATTTGGATGACTTTTGGCCTCGTGTAAAATATTCATTAACTGGAATCACAAAAGTTCTGTTAAATACAACAAAGCTCTTCTGCAACTCAGTGATTTTTTTAAATTTTTACTTCTACCACCACGACTCCTGCAAAAAGTCCAAGTAGGATTTTTTTTATTATTATTATTTTGCAGAAAAGGAGGCTAAACTTCCTGTTGTATTTTCTGCAGGTAGGCATTGTTGCAGCAGTGGTGCTCTGGTTGTGCAGTCAGAGTCATACTTTGAGAGCAGGACCCAGACACCCTGATGTAACTCCCAGAGATGCTGCAGAAACAGACCAAAGAGGTTCTTATAGATCAGGACAGCGGGATGAAAGATTCATATCAGGTTCTCAGTGACATCTCTTCTCCCAGGCTACAAATACCTTGTCCTTATTTGCCCTGCTTTGTTATTGGTAGAGAGCAGGCGCAGCTGGGGGAAGAGGATGGTATGCCTGGGGAAACCCTGCTCCTTACATACAAAACCATCCTAAATTATAATTACCAAATCGGGCACACAACGGGTATTTTTCAGACTAATTCCTCAGATTGTTTTGTATTGTTTTAAGCTACAATATTGCCCTGCATTAATAATGATTAACATGGTATTTAACTGGAGAGAGCATTAAATTAACTTTTTTTCTGGAAACACATGCCATATCTAACATGAAAGGCGCCTTTGCCTAGAGCTTAACTGGTACCAATAGAAATAACAGAGCTAATTAATGTCAGCTCATAAAACTAATGACTGTGGTCTTTCCAAGTGGTAGCACCCGTTCATTCGGTGCCATGTACAGCTTCTTTACTTTTAGTCAGTAGGCTTTGAATTTTTTTCTAATTTAGAAGACTTGCCTGGAGATTTTGCTTTCTGTTCTTCATCTGGCAGGCCTTTATTTCTCTTCAAACAAATCCAAACCAGGACTAGGCAACTATGATTCAGCCTCTATATTTTTGTTTTTATTGCTTCTGTATGTTGTTTTATTTTAGTCTCATTTCTCTTTGAAACTTTTAAAAATTCTAAACAAAGTATTTTCTATTCTCAGTAATCATCAGGGTAGGTCTTTTTTTATGACCAAGCTTTCAAAACCTCATCTTCCAATTTGCATGTCTATGTCAGCACTTACATAGTGCAGGCATTTAGATATGGAGAAGCTTTTTAAGGCCCCTTCTTTTGGAATTTCAGCATTTATGCAAGGCATTCTTGCCCCTTGGGATGAACTCTGTTAAATTCAGTAGAGTTTCTTCAATGCTAAGAATACACTTTGCTGTGGGGCAAACTGTGTTAAAGCATCAGGCTCCTGGCTATACAGTTGCCAGAAGCAAAATTCCGGTTGAGTTCAGTTATCCCAACCACATCCTAAAACTACTATTCACTTCTCCACTGACTATCACCCAATGGAAAGAAAAGTAGTTATGGGCTTGTAGCAAAAGAGGGAGAAAGGAGTATTCTTGAAAACTCAAGAATTGTAAGGAGAGGAAAACTGAGGCCTGTGAAGACTTACAAGGCATTTATGGTTCTGCAGAGCAGGAATAATTTGAGCTTTGCAGATGTGCCAAGCCTTTTGCAACTGCAGTTCGAGTCAGTGGAATTGCATCAAAGGACTTGCTCACCAGAAACACCCAATGTAAAGCAGCTGTGACAACTAGAATTCCCTGCTGGAACAACAGCAAATTAAGGAAAAACTCCAGATGACATCATAAGGGTGTTCAGCTCAGTTAGAAAGGATTGTCCCTGCTGCTTCTGTCAGATATTGCTTGAAGACAGTGTTGCCTTATCACAAGTCCAAACCACAAAAAAACCCATGCAAACAAATCTGTTCTATAAAACATGCTTTTAATCCCACTTTATATAGACTTAGCAGGAGGAATAGACACACCACAGCTTTGCTTAGTTCCACTCTTCACCCAATTTTACAGTTGTTTTGTATTGCTAATATTTAATGTGTCCATAGTTTTTTGATTAATGAAAAAAATTTGTTTAAAATTCGATGACAATAAAATGCATGGAAAGACAAAGTCTTCCTCTTAATTAGGATTACACCAAGATATTTCATCATCAGGCAGCTCAATCCAACCTGATTGTTAGAGGTTTCAAAAATTAGCCTCAGTATGCAGCATAAAATTGTTCTTCTGAGAGCAAAGCCTTAGGTTTCAAGAGAAGAATTGGATGGGCTTATGGCACTGACATATGAGGAAACAGACTTAAAAACCTTCCTTTGGTAGATGGAATGTTGAGGGTTTGATGAAGGACAAGCCATTTTAAAAGGCTGCTTTTTAAATGAATTAAAATGGGCTTGTTGTTATATTTTATACAGTGTCAGCGAAACAGGTACCACTAAACTTGTAGTATTGGTGTGTCTTCCTGGTAATCATAGTTCCTCTGACACTGAGGGTCTCTCAAAAGAGCTGCACATACAAAGTAGCTGCTGATAAGTCTTCCACTGACTTGAGAAATTGTTTAGAAAAACCTGGTAACCAAGAAGTGCAGAATCAGATTTCAAGGTAGCATTTCAGCCCCTAACCTCATCCCACTAGCCCAACAAAACAAATTATTAGGTATTCGTGTTCTATCTTCTTTCTGCAGAAACCAATGTTAAGAAATATGAGTGGCTAATTATTTTCTGGTGGGTTTCCTCATAGTCTCTAAATCTAAGGTGATAAGAGGAAAAGGACTAAGAATCCAAGGATCTCAGCTACCCTTTTCCCATGTATGAATAAACTTCATTGTCTGTGTATGGAAAGTTTATGAGCTTCTCACTTTTCCTGGTAAACCTGTAATAGTATAGAGCTGAGTTGTCAGCAGTCCCCCTCTTGCTAGGTACTAAAATGTCCAACACAAGGAATCTCTCTGTCTTCCCTGCCTAAAAAGCAAGGGGCCACTTCAGCAGTGATGTTTGGTTTGCCCATGGGAACAGCCTGGACCTGCTGGACCCTTTGAGAAGAAGTAGAGTAGAAATCTTTCTGGGCTTGCAGCCCCTCCTCTCTGTTTCAGTGGTTCTAGCAAGAGGGCTATATCAATAGCCCAGTGCAGAACCTCATAGTCCCAGCCCTGTTCCCTGGCTTATTTGCCAGTCCAGCTTAATTTTTTTGGAACTCAGCTATGACATGGGAGTTCCTCTGTGTGGCACCAGCCAGGCAGCTCACTTTGGCCCTCTGTGCTGGGTATTACACTCCTGTAGTGTGTTGCTTGCTGTTTGGCATCTCTGTCCATTCCTGAAGATTATTATTTTTAGCTTCATAACTATTGGGGAAGAAGAAAAACTGAGAGAAGCAAAGGGAAAGGAGTTGCTGAAATGTTCACAAATGCACTACCATTGCAAAAGGGAGCTGTTTTTCTGTTAGGCATTTTTCAATTTGTTCCTCAGAACTGAGTGCCTTATGTTCATTTAGCTGAATATTTTAAAAAAGTCACCTTTTGCCATCAGAATTTATCATCTATATTTTCCTCTTTGCATCATGTTTAAATCTCTCTACTTAGATTTTGTTATTTGACATATATTTATTTATTTACTTGTTTACTTACAGCCTTATGTCATTAAGCAGCATCCCACCACAACAATAAATGGGTAAAGAAATGAATGTCTTGAAAGAAACTGCACTGTGATTTATGCAGAAGCCAAGGACTCTTTCAGGTTTTTAAGAGGTGCATCACAGCTTTGAAAGTGACAGGCTTGAACGGTGAAATGAGTTTCCTTGATGGAGCTGACCTCCAGGAATTGCTTCCTTTTCAACTACAAGAATAAAAACTTTACCTAGTTTCAAAGTTTCTCCCTTTCTTTTAGTGTTCTTTTCTTTTCTTAAACTGCTCTTGAAAAATGTTAAAAGGCTGGGACCTCAGAAAAGGTGTTTTTGTACCACTTTGCTGTTTTGCTTTTTCTTATGCTCTGGCTTTGATGGATTTGCTAAGGAACCGGAGCTACCCAAGCTTGCTCGCTCGATGAATCACTTGATGTTTTTGGATCTCAAGCTTTATTCTTCTCTGTCTCTAGCAATTCCTTTCAGAAATGAAGAATATGGCAGTAAAGATGCCCCAAAAACATGATTCCTAAATTTCATGTGTAATAAAGTATACATAAAGCTGTACTGAAGTTCAGCCTGAATGAGCAGTGACCCAAAGATTCTTCAAACTCTGAGGTATGCATTTCACAAAACAGCCTATAAGGAGAAGTGGGAAAATAACATTGAGAGCTACTTCATTTCCACTTGGTTCTTTCATTCCATTCATAAAGAAAATAGCCCCCTACTTCATGCTATCTATCCAACTTTTTGGCAATTTGGAGTCAACATAAATAAATGGGAATTGCTGTAAGTAAAGAATTGTTCAGCCATTATGTAGTTACAAAATGAGTAGGAGCTAAGAAAGTATTCAAAATGCAGGTGCAAAAATCTCAAGACCCAAAGTAGCATTTTTATTATCCAGTCTAGCTCCTCAGTTTCCTGGAAGTACTCTAAATTTATTCTCAGTGGAATGATTTTGACTGAAAACCAATTAGAAAATTCCTATATGTGCCACTTTCCTACAGAAATGTGTAAAATGCTATAAACACCAAGTAACCAGGTACTGCTCTGTCATAAAACTTTCCTACCCTGAGTCTCTTGATGTTATCTGAAAGATAGTTTTGTGGTTTCACTGTCTTTAGGTGGAAATTTCTTCCAGGGACAGCATTGTGTTTTTTAAAGAGCACTGTACTAGTAAAAGCTACTAGGAGGTTGTGAGCCCTTCTCTGTGAGATCTCCTTGATGTGTGATTACTTAAAAAGACTCTTTGTAATGTGTTCTTCTGCAGTGGTATGGATGGAGGATGAGTAGTTCCAGAGTTAGTCCTCATCAGTTTGAGGAATTGTTGTAATTTCTTCTAAAAATCCTCTTATGAATTTTTTCTTTAGGTGCTCTGGTACAACACTGTGCACACTTGGAAAACAGGACTCAGAAAGGACTTAGTGAAAGAATTCTTAAAATCTGAATAAAAAATATCTTAATGTGATTACCCTTAATAATCACACTGGCCAAGAAAGAGATGAAAGGAAACCCAGTTTTCACTGTCTGGGGAAATGTCTTGTTTACGGTGGTGCCTCAGGTGGCTGGGGAAGGTTACCCAGAGTTTTAAGGAATGTTTTCTTGAATTCTTAAATGCTTTAGTGCACCATCAGAGCAAATGCCTTCCTCAATGGTAACTCTCATCTGTGCTTTTCAATGGTCCATTCAGCACAGATGCCCAGACACATGATCAATATTTCAAATAATGTCTAAATTAAGTGGCAGATAGAGTCACTGTTTGGCTGCAACTGGCCTGAGATTACCAACACTCAAGTCTCCCCCGTGAATACCTGAATAAAAATCAGATGTCATTGTTTATTGTTTTTTTTTTTTGGGGGGGGGGTTGTTTTTTTTTGTGTTGTTGTTGTTTTGGTTTGGTTTTTTGTGGGGGTTTTGTTTGTTTGTTTGTTTTGTTTCTGTTTTTTTACTTTCTATTTTCCCCCTTTAGCTAAACCAGAAGCTAAGAGCAGAAGGTGTTTTGTATTCAATGTGTATTCCACAGCCCATTCCTACAGTCATTGGGTTCCAAACAAGAGAGTGTTTTTTAATAGATTTATAGTATCTATTTTTCTTAACCTAATATTAGAGACATCTGTCTCCATGTTTTTGGTAAGCTTTCAAGGATCATATCAACTTTCATGTCTGCAGTTTGGTATACAAAGGCTGTATCAAGCTGGCTGTAAATGTACTTCTTGGAGGTCAGGAGAAATCTATTGTGGCACTGTGGAGCTCTCTTTAAGTTGATTTACTGAGCTGAGAAGTCAAAGGAGAGATGTTCACTGAAAGCTACCTGAGGTTTCTCTGCATTGCACAGTTTGTGGGTGCATATCTGAGCATGAGAAGCAATTTCTGCGAGATTTTTTTAAATGATTCATTCTTTATTTTTCACACCAGCATCATCAAAAAGAGATGATAAAATAAAATAGCTCACATCTGAAACAGAGTTTGCTATGGGCTTTCCATATAAAAATTAATACATCATTTGTTTACAATAGAAGTATATACAAAAAACAGAAAAGAAAAACAGGGGAAAAAAAAAGAAAGTAAAAGGAATAGTTCTGTGCCTGAAGGATACATTTTGAATGGACATGGCACATTCAGCTCCTGTGTAGCTGAAGTCCATGAATGTATAAATGACTAATGTATATTTATACTGTCAGTAGCAATTGAAAGTCTCCTACTCTTCTGACCACAAGAAATTGCATTCTGGTTTTTGTTCTCCAGTCATCATGGCTTTTCCACTCTACCCATGAGGAAAATGGCTTTAAGACCCAGTGAAACAGAAGGGATTCCTGGAGAGGAGAGACTTCAGAAAATGTTTTTCTTTGTCCTTTTTTCTGTTTTGCTTCTTTCCCAAATTAGTTTAATCTGTCCTCTAGTACAAAGCCTGTAATAGTCCTAAGCTGTGCATACTCAAGGACAGTCATGCATACTTTTCCTTGTCCAAAAATGCCAGCCCTTTTGGAATTACCCCAACCAATTTTTAATTGCTCTCCCATCTCTGTGTAGTTCTGAAATCTCACCTCGACTTTTTAAAATCAAATTTGTCATGGTGCCAAAGAGAATTATATAAAATACTATAAGCAAAGCAAGGTTTCTCACCCATTTCTTTTGGCACTTTCAGGAGCCCAAAGGTAGAATCCAAAAGCTCGTTGAAAGAAATGGCTTGCCTGTAAGTGATTCTGGTGAGATTGATCAAATTTCTGTATTGACAGTGGGTTTTAGGTGAAAATGCTTCCTTCTTCCTATATTCCTGCTTCAGAAGATGTTAGTAAATGGTCTGCAGCATCTAGGAAGCCAGCTGCAGTGAAAGAAAAAGTGAAGAGATGAGGTGGAATAGTAGTATTTTTGGACAATAAAGACCATGTTGTCCTCACTTGAACTTATGTGTTCAGAGTGGCAACCACACAACAAGAGGGACAAGACCAAAATAACCTCTAATTCAAGCAATTTTGCAGGACCAAGGTCCTTAAGAGTGAAGATGGAGGGTAAGGAATGCTGGGCAGCTCTCGGGTTAGATGGGGACAGTGTGGTAATGAAAAGTATCAGCACTGCAAAGGGGTTAAACAAATGTTGTCTCCAAGTGCTGAAGTCTCTACAGGAGCCCTGAACAGTTTCAGGAATTAAGTGGGCTCAGAGGCTCAGACAAAGATGTTCGTCTGAAGGGTCACACCGCTTTTGGCTACAAAAGAGAATGGGAGAACACTTGAGAGACTTAACTTAGGAGCTATGAGAAATATTTGATTGAATTGACGGTGGCAATAAAAACAAAACATTCACACCTGAATTTTCTTTTGTATAGTATCATTGACATTGGTAGCGTCATTGCAAAGTAGAGATAATTGGATTAAAGCAATGAAGTTCACAGACACATTTGAAGATCTATAGGTTTAAATCAAGCATCAGTTTTTAGCTTGAACTGCCTCTTGACATCTGCTTCAGCAATAATAGTCAAGTTGGTGGGCTTGCAGGAGATTTTTATGCTGGTCTTTTTACTTCTGCAAGTTTTTCTGGTCCTGACTTCAGGTGTATTTCAGGTTGGATGGCTGGTTCAGGTTAGTTTCCCTGCTTTCAAAAGTCTTTGCCCTTCTTGAATCATAACTGCAAATCAGGCTTTGTCTCAGTTTCTTCCAAAGTGACTCAGCTCTGGAATAGTGGTGTATTTCTGAAGGTGAGGATCTTGGAGGAGTATGTGCACAGTGAGGACAGCAGTGTCTGCAGATACCACTGGGTAAACTGCCAGGACAGAGACTCTGACACCTCCCATCCTGCAGCATCACACTTTTCTTTCTTTGTCTCTGAATTTGTTAGAGTTTCTGCAAGAAACATCAAAGGAGGCTTATCAAGTGCTTTGTACTGATGATATGCTGCAATATTTCTTTTTTCTTTGGCACTTTTAAGCCAGTTCTGACAAAGATTTCTGTTGTTATTTTGGTGGGTTTGTTTGTTTGGTTGTTTTTTCAGTTTTAGTTTGGTATATCTTTTATCCTTGGAAGTTTTGTGGTTTTCTCTTTTGTCTTTTATTTTGATAGAGTAGTTGTTTGTCATAACTGTTTTATGTTTGATTCCTAAAGAGTTCACGTGTGCATTTTATGCACATGTATATGTAGTGTTATAATTGACTTTACTGAGATAGTTGGGGGAGAAGGAAGGGGATAAGTAGAGACACTAGAAAGCAAGAATGTGCTTTTCAAGTGCCATCACTTCTACCTTCAGTTTCAATGTCCTTTGCTGGTTAAAAGCTACCTTATCCTTTTACATGGGAGATATTAGGCATAATGAGTGTGGCCTGATGTTTGGCAATTTGTATTCTTTAGCCACTGGCTTTGATTGCTTGTTTAACAATAGACACCCTTGAGTGAAATCCTGACATGCTCCCTTGGTGTGTTTAGCTTTCAGTTATGAAAAGTGAAAGCCAGTGCAGAGCCCAGGTATAATGAGAATTAGGTTTGCACTTTTAGTGTGTTTATTGAATCACATCTGCTCACTGATGAAGAGAAAAAATATTGTGATTAATGCAAAGAAGGACATGTTTACTACTGCTGCCATTTTATTTATTCCCTATGCACTTTTGATTTTGCTCTGTGGACTGGATTTTTTTAATGCAATGTTACTGCCAGAGGTATGTATGAAACACTGTTAGACGGACTAGAAGGACAGAGGGGTGATTGAGTATGTAGTAGCAATATTCTGTGGCTCAGAGAAAAAAGCTCATCACTGGGTTTATCAACCAACATATGTGTTCCCCCCAAGTCTGGGGAGAAGTCTCATGATATTAGGAGGCATGAGAACCTTAGTGATGAAAAAATAAAAATTAGAACATATGTTTATTTCATAAAAGAATACATATTGGAGTTTAGGTAGGGACATAGTTTTCTGTAACATCTTTTCAAAAATGGCAGTAAGAGGGTGTGTGCTCTTTGTTGTCTTGGAGGGTCACCTGGCAGTTCCATAAACATTTTTCCATGGCTGTATTTTAGCTAATTTTAGTGAGTGATTATAGTAGCTGAAACATTATCACTATTCAACTTTTGCTAGTCTTCTGAAATAAGGTAGAACTCTGAATTTGGTCATGTGTCCTCCTTCACCTTACGCTTCAGTTAATTTTGGCCTTTTAAAAATTTTCACATTTAAGAATGAGGTAGATCTTTTATATCATGAAACGAAATTTCTGAGAGATGTAGGGATTGTTTTGTGCTTTACATTACCACTGATTCACTCTAGTGCCTCCTGATTTTCAGCAATGCTCTCCAGGCCATTTAAAGAGATTATTGTTTGGAGCAATACTATTATATTCTTTGATATTACAGCTAGGTGGAAAAAAAGTTAATACAATTATTTTCTCATTGGAAAAAGCTCTTCCATCAAACTGGTCTCAATGTATTGGATTTATTTTCTCTCTGAAGATTTTGAAATTTGTGGGTTTCCTGCTGCTTTAAACTACTGAGCTCTAAAATTCAAACTTCTTTATCAAACAGAATTTCCATTTTCTGTATATCTCATCTTCAATTATGGACAAAGACTTCTGACTTCCTGCAGGCTCAAGGCAGGAGGTTAAAGATCATCAACTGCACTAATGTCCACTGCTGGTTAATCCATTATTAGTATTATTATTTGAATCACAGCAGTGCTTAAATGCCTTAATCAAGTATGTGATCCATGTGTGCCTATGCACACGAATAAATAACATGGAATAGTTTTGATCAAATGCCTGACTGAGCAAGCAAGGGAAGGGTAGAAGTTTGAGAGACAGTGGTGAGGACCACAGAGTGTGACATTGTGAAAGGGATGTGATGAAATCCCTAGTGCTGCTCTGAAAGAAATTTCATCGTGAAAAAGTTGGATTTGTTTTTTTCTGTTTTGCAGTTGACTTTGCAGTGCTCCTTTAAAATTTCCTCTCTTTTACAATGTCCTCTGTTACTGTTCTTTGTTCACCTGATTCTCATGGTGCCCCCAGTGGCTAATGGAACTAGGACTGACTGAAGGGACTACAAAGCAGAGCTATTGCATTTCTTTTTATTGCTAATGATTTCAGCTCCTGGCAGATGGCCTAATTGCCAGAACCAAAGGAAGCTCATGAGAATCATAGTGATGGAACTGGCCCGATGACTTTCAGTAAGATACATGGCTTATAAGAGCACACAGTGCATTGGCATAGTAAACATTATTGGTGCTTAAATGTTCTCAGAAGGGTTTGAATAATGGGTTTATTAAATGTAATTTACAGCCAGCTATAACTTAAAGAACTGAAGCAAAATATGTTTAGCAATTTCCTAGCATGCTTTCTTCCGGGCAGCCACAAGCATAACCACTATATCTGAACCAGAAACTTACTTCATTGATGCCTTCACTTCTCTCCACAGGTACATAAATTCACATTAATGTTATTGAACTACCTGCAGATGTGAGACACAAGCATATATTGTAACAAGAAAGAGTTGTACATATTGACTCCAACTGGGTTGTTTTGGGAATATTATATTAAGTATTTTCTGTCAGACTTTTTTGATTGCTTGGCTTGCCTACTTGCCAAGTTTAATATTAAAGTCATAGGGTGAAAAGACGTATATTAAAAAACTTGTTAGATGGCAAATGTGGAATTGGAGTTTATTGTTTATATTGCCTGTAGCCATCCCTCTGCTCCACCTTTTTTGCTGTTTATTTCATTCTTGCTATCCTTTGAGGAAGCCTGCTATCCTCTCTAAATTCAGTGGAGACGGAGAGAGAAGAAACAGTTACTTCTCTTCTGTGTTTCCTTAAATTTTTTCAGACGGTGTCTTTGGTTGTGCTGCAGCTCTCCCTGGCACAGCAGCCCCTCAGGGTGTCTGTCCCTGTGGCCATAACTCAGTAAAGTGGCTCCTTGCATCTTACTACACCAAGAGATTGTTGATACAACCTGTTAGGGTTGCAGGGTAGAGCTGCTGGGATAGCAGTTCCAGCAGCGTTTTAATAAGGTCAAGGAACACAAGGATAAAAGTTACCAGTACATGTTTTTATTTGCTTGCCTTAATGTTATTTGTTGCTGATCTCCAGTACATGAGCAGTTTTCTGTCCTCTTCCTTTATATAAATGAGAATCTCATTAAATTTAAAGCTCATCTGTGCTGGAAAATGTTACTCAAGTCAGAATCTTCAGTAATATCTTTACATATGAGAAAACATCGATACTGTTTTTGCCCCTGCTTCAGAGCTGCCCCGATTTAATCAGAGCATTTTATGTCTGGGAGACCTGGTTATTGTGTCAAGTGCTGTCCTCTGTGAAGTCTGGGATTTTTTCCAGCCTGACACTGTTGCTGGGGGTACGTAGGCATCTATTTGCTATGGGACAGGCACAGGTCAAAGTGAAACAAAGAGCTATGTCACTCTGAATTCCAAAGAATTCCCATGGCATTGACATCAGTGGGGTGGGAGGTGAAAATCCCGCACCTAGTTTACAGGCAGAGCAGCTGATTCGCATGGGCAGTTCGTGGAGCTGCCCTAGGTTTAGATTTGAATGACTGGGGAGCAAACACGGGCTGAGGAAGCAAACTTAGGAGACTCCTCATTGCCTCACACTTCCCTCTCACCAGGCAGGGCTACTGCCAAAAGAGAGAGTTCAGGGACGTGAATTTACGCTGGAAATTTGTAATAGGAAGAGGTCAGAGAGCCCCGGATAAGTGCTCAAAGAGCATGTTTTGAAACCAGATAGACCAAGGGTGCCTTTGTGGAGGTGTAAGGATACCTCTTCACTCTTGCTTGTTTACCTAATTCCTGCTTGCCCGAGGTGGGGAAGAGAAGTTTAACCTCCCTTTACTCTCCCATTCTCAAAATAGTGTCACTTCTACAGACATGCCTGGTGCAGTGTTTGCTGAGCTTCCCATTTAAAGCTGCATGTGAACATGGGCAATGGTACTGAATCCATCTGCTGAGTCAGAACAACATTTAATTATAAAAAGTAATTGTACTAATTTCTGCTTATTGGAAATAGTGTTTGATATTCTGCAGAAATTAGTGGTGTGAATTCAGATGCCTATTAGTGCAAGCTTTTCTTTACAGATAATTCAGTTGATTTTTTTCTCAAGCAGCACATGCTTTATTGCCTTTCAGCATGTGAACTATGACACTTGCATCATTACATTATGTGAATCTACAAAAAAAAAAAAAAAAGGCAAACTTGACCCTTTAAAGGTCCTCAGCTGGCTTGAACTTTAAGCTGTGTTTTTCATAGTTAGAGACATAGCTTAAAAAACAAAAAGAAATTGAAATTTCCACATAGCATGGCTCTGATAGTTAAATTCTTAAAATAAAAGAACAGCTGTTATGAGACTCACAATAAGGTAACAAGGGTCAGAAACATGACCTATCAAGTTTTTGTTTGCTTGGGAAACTGCTGTTGTTATTTTAGAGTAAAATTTTTCCATCCTTCCTGTGAGGTGGTTTAAGGAGCTGCTTCACCATAGTTACCCTATTCAAAAATGGATCAGTTTCCCCAACTTTCTCAGTACAATTATGGGATATAATATGATTGCAAAAGCTGTATTCTTTTCTCCTTAAGGAGAAAACATCTGCATGGAGAACATTTTTGCCTGAGTGCTACATTAACACTTTTGACTGGAGAAAGAGGACAATCTCTGTAAATATATAATTCCTAAAACAAGCTGTGGCCTATGGAAAAAATAATCCTCTGCTACTATAAGATTTATATACTGGCTTGAATTAAAGCAAATTGCCCAGGCACGTGGCAGTCCTGTATTGATCCCATTGAAGTGGTTTATGCCAGACATAGTAAAAATGGCTGTGTTACTGCTGGTTACTGAATTCAAATGCAGAACTTTTGCCATAAGGGGTGAACACCAGCATACGATCCAGAACAAGGCTGTTATTCTTGGGAATTGCCTACCACATGCTAAAATTCTTAAGAATCAGGTGAAGCTAACAAATACAGCAAATACATTCAGATGTTTTGCATTGCTGTGCTCTTCAATTTGTCCCCCCTAGTGGTTCTTTTTTTTTTTTTTTTTGGTTTTGATTTGTTTTGTTTTGTTTGTTTGTTGCTTTTGTGGTTTTTTTTAATCTGGAAAAAATAGCCTTTGTTCCTGTTTTGGGCCATGATTTTCTTCGAGTGCTGTGAAGGCATCTCACAGCCCCTGACAAGTTTCTGCAATTCTCCATTATCACCTAAGATAATAGAAGAGAAGGAATTTTTCCTTCATTTTTGTATTCAGATAAGAAAGGGAGGAATCTACAGCAAGTGCAAATAGCCCTGTAAACACAGGATTTAGTACAAAGGAGACACCCAACACTCAGAAAGAAGCTGTTTGGTGGGAGGAACGTTTTGGCTATTACAGTAATTTTTGCCATCTTTGTGTTGCACGGCAGAGTCCTACATGAATAGTCAATGGCAGTACAGCTTCATCCCCCCAGGACTGTGGCGGGGAGGTGCTCCCACAGGAGCACCATCCTTGCTCCCTCTGCTTCACCTGGGCTTCCTCCTTTTTCTGTTCCACACTGCAAGGAAAACAGGCATTTCAGCTGTTCCTTTGTTAGTGATTTGCACACAAGCCACAACCCAAAATAAATCAACCTTATGTTATGCTCTTTGCTTTGCATGAAAGTTGGTGAGTTTCTAATGTTCATTAACCCTTCTGTTTATTAGCCACCAGTTGTGAACAGTAAAAATATATTTAATTGACATTAGAAGAAAGCATCCAAGCACTGTCCCTAGTCCTTCAACATTTATGGAGGGTGTATTTCTATGCATTTGTTTTGGGCTTGATTGTCCCTATATGTTACTGTAAATGAGATCAGAATTGAACAGACTGGCCTTATTATGTCTTCACAATAACTGCAATAGCCTGAATTAGCCCAGCTTATGCCCTCTGTTGTCCTCTGCTTTGTTGCAGTTGCTGTGTCTATCACTTCTTGCAGTCGTCTTCTACATCAGAATTAATCACCTGTACGTTTTTCATGTGAATTCCAGGAATTATTCAGAGGCTAATGCCCATAGTCTGTTATCTCACACTTGCCAACAGTCTGAAATCTGCTCCAAACAGTCACTCGGAAGCCATAGTTCATTTTGTTGTCACCTAATTGCATGCACCTGCTGGTGACAGCGGTAAAATGTGATATCTCTGACATGATGGCAGCAGATGGGATGCTCAGAAGAACTGCTTCCATTTTTCTTCCTAATGAGCATAGTCTTTTCTTTTTCCTTTTTGCTGTGCAGGGAAGATACAGAGATATGTTGGGAAAGATGATGACTGTGGCAGTGGAGCTTAATGCGACACTGCTGCTTTTCTCATACTTTTCCTAATAATGTGTCAATCAAATATTCATGCCTGAAACTTTTTTAAATGGAATTAGTAGAAGAAAAGAGTTTTAGAACCAAAAAGCCTCATGGGAATTCTGTAATAGTGGTGGTACATTCGGCACATGTAAAGCTACAAAAAGGCAAGATTTATAGGGAGAGCAAATTTCAACTATTTTCACTGCTTTTAGATGCTCATACCTAAATATGGCCTTGTCAGTATGAAAGTTGTCCTCTCTGCCCTCCATTTATGGCTCATTATTGGGAAGAGATTTCATCTCCCTACAATCTTGGTCTCTCTGTAGCCTGGCTCTTGTACCAAGAATTTAAAAACTGTACCCAGGTGAATGGTAACACAGAAAGGACTTACACTTTCTAACAAGATAAAACTAACATTGCCAGCTCAATGAAATCCAACTGGAAAGGTGCTTAATCAGAGGAAAAAATAGAAAAGTTGGTCATACATTTTCTGGCAGATGGTTTTTGAGGGGGTTAATTATACATCAGAAACTTCTATGCCTTGGAAATAAGGCCCTTTCATGAAATAGTTCTGAAAGAAACATTTTTTTTTTTTTTCAAGGAAGGTAACTAGGACCAGACTTGGCAATTGAAAACCTGAATGTTATTTTGAATGGTGTGATGATATATTGCTATTTAAACTTTTATTATGGAATCTCCAGCATCCTAGTGGTGCTCTGCCTCATACATACCAGTCACAGACAGGAATTTCATGGTCTGTAACTCTCCTGCAGTGGAAAAGGAAATCCGGGGTGGCATCACGGTTTTAGAGTGGACTTATATGAGGGTCATCCTAAGACATCACTCCCTGCTTTTTAGGTTGTTACAGAGTTGTGACCTGACACCTGGCTGTATGTCATGTAATCATAGAATCATTAAGGTTGGCAAAGATCTCTAAGATCATCAAGCCCAACCTTTGACCAAACACCACCATGCCAACTAAACCAAAGCACTGAGTGCCACATCCAGTCATCTCTTGAATGCTTCCAGGGATGGTGACTCCCCACCCCCCTGGGAACAGGTAGCCTTTCACTGAAATTTTTCCTTGATGTCCCACCTGAACCTCCGCTCATGCCGCTAGAGGCCATCTCATCTTGACCTGCCACTGGCTGCCTGAGAGAAGACTGACCCCCACCTGACTACAACCTCCTTTCAGCTGTAGAGAACAATAATGTCATTTTTATATTGTGGCACCCAAAACTGCCTCCAGCACTCAAGGTGAGGTGGCCCCAGCTCACAGCAAGGACATCAGGACTTTCCCCTTCCTTGCTCAGCTGGCAATGATGTACCTGATGCACCCCAGGATAGGGATGTCCCTCCTGGCAGCCAGGGCACTGCTGGCTCATGTTCAACTTGTCATTGACCAGGACCCCCAGGTCCCTTTCCATGATTTTCAGAATCTCATTCTCCAGTCTGTCAATATATCCAAAATTATCCTGTACCTGATGTAGAATTTGGAACTTGTCCTTGTTAAATGTCGACTTGGTCTAAACTGGGAGTCACCAAAGTCCTCTGGCACACTGTAGCTGTGGAAACTGCAGTGGTCTTTCTGGAGGCATTTAAGCTCCTGTTCTGCAAACATAATTCTGCTGCATAATGCTTTAATCAGTTGTTTGCTGGTATAAATGTAGAAACCCTTCATTTCTGCTGAATTTGATTCTATCTTATTGCTTTTGCAATAAGTATAACAGAAAGGTTCATCTGGTGATTCCCATTGTTTAGTTGTATTTATTTTAGGACTTTTAAAAGCACTTTAAATGACTTAGGAGCACAACTTCCATTAATAGCCATTTAAACATTTTTTTGAAACTTCTCATCATTCAGTCCGTAATTCTTCAGAGGAATGACTCAGGTAATATTTGCTATATAAAGCTCCCTGGATCTGAGCTGAGGATGGTTTAACAAGTGGGAGTTTATTTAAAGCATTCATTGGACTTTGCTGCTCCATGCTGATCAACACTGCTGGTGGTGCAGATAAATACATTTTGTAAATGAGCAAATATGGGCCTTATCAAAGCCTACTGAAGGCCATCAAAAATCTCCCACTGTGAGCAATGTTCATTCAGATTCACAACAAATAAATACAGGGAAAAGCAGAGAGATTGTACCACTGATTGCCCTTTATCTTTGCAGTTAAATAATTGCATTATTTCACTGTTAATTATTTTGTTCTCCAGCTCTCTACCACTTGTGTGGACACACATTCACTCCCCTCACCAATTTTCCCCTTTCTCCAGTGGAAAGGGCTCTTATTACCAGAGTGTATTGCAAGGCTTCTCTTTGAGGAGAGGGAGGTTATATGGGGTCTTGATGCAGGTGGTTTGAAGCAATTGATAGAACTTAAAGTCACAACCAGATCCCAACCCAAAACTTACCTCAAGCCCCGCTCCTTGTGTCTGCAGCCCCCTCTCATAGGAGCTGCACCACACAAGCTCGGATTAGCTCTTCCATCATCATGTCCCTCCCCGTGCAGGCTCAGACACAAACTGTCCTGCCCAGTTCAGGGCAGGAAAGAGCTCTACTGGTCCCACACCATCTTTTCCCATCCCCTGGCATGTTGGTCCCTCTTGGAACACAGGTCAATATTTCCTTGCACATGCATTTTTGACAATACCTAGATAGTATGTGCAGGAATTGTTGGCGGGGTAAAATACTTGGTTTCTTTAAATTCTCCAGCTCCACTGAGTTTTATTCAAGTGCAGTGCTGCCAGTTAGGTATCATTTGAGAGGCATCTTCAAAATATATCATTTTTGTTTTCCCTTTGATCAGGCTCTAAATCTAAATAAATAAATAAATATGTAGCAGTAAATGCTCCGTGGTATATATTTGGTAAGATTAACAATCTTCCAGTAGCATAACAGCTCATGATAGTCTTTGCTATTTGTGTTCCTGCTGAGAGAAGAGGAAAAGCAGCTAGTTCAGTGAGCAAATTATGAAGTATGTGGGTTAATGAAGTGCCTGTCATAAAGCTGATTGTTGCTTCTTCACATCCTCTCTCTTCCTGCTAACAAAGCTCTTAATACTACAAAGCTTGGAAGACTGAACCTTCCTCTTTGTTTTTCAATGCACACCTATATTCAGAAGGAGAAAAAGAAAAAAGAAAAAAATCTACTTAAATGTTTATTTTTACCAGTCCAAGTACACACTGTGAATAAGTTATGGAAGTAATAAAGCCACTTATTGAGGCCTGCAAATCCACAAAGTTTTCAATTCCATTTCTACTAACAAGGTATTTTTAAGCTTGGGTTACTGCAGATTTTCATGATGTTTTACTCTTATGACCTCTATCTTCTTGACAGAGGCAATTTTACCTTCTATTCAGTATAAACAAGAGTCAAGGGATCAAATGCACCTTTCTGCATATCTGCGTTCACTCTTCTATGTATCTCCCTAAAGTCATACATTTATTCAAGAGATTATTAAGGTGGTTCTTATACAAAAAATGAGCTTTTAATTCCATTTTTCCCCTTGCCCAGTAAGGCGTTTTGTGTTTGGATTTGGGACCTATGCTTATAGCTGAAGAATGAAACTAAATAAACCCTCAAAAATAATCAAGAAAAACTCCAAGAAACGAAAGCCAGTTCATACTTATGACCCAATCATTGATTTGCAAAGAAGACAGGAATAGAGAGCATGAGAGTGAGCACTGAAGGCATTTACTACCTAATGTTTAGGCAGCACTAAGACTCTGGTAAGAACTAATTAGGAAATGTGATTGCAGATGCAGTTTCTTCTGTGTATTTTCCCTTCCATCTAAATGTGCTCCTACCCCAACTCTAAATATAACTTCTCAAAGAGGAGATGGCAGAAACATTTTCCAGACATAATATGAACATGATTAATCAACATATATCTGGTTTGCCTTAGCTTAAATTTCCTTTGGAAAACACTTCAGATTTTGCTGCATAAAAGGAAAAAGTGCAAAGGCACACAGAAGATCCTCTCTTTTTCCAAGTGTCCTGACTTGCACTTTGCAGACTGAGATGTGTGATTAAAGGATCTTCATGTTCTTGCCAATACCTGTGGGTTCTGTTATCGTATTTTCGGGAGCAGCGCCATGTCCTTGCATCTTCTCTGGCGTCATAGATGTTGTCCCTGTTGTACAAAAGATGAACCAAAATGGAGATAGTAAAATTACTCTGGCAGCCGACAGCACTAGAAAGTATTAAGCTGGGAGTCTCCAAACCCTGAGAGTCTCTTGCTTCTTTCTGTATCCTCTGCAAGAGTGAGACAAGTGTTGGCAGGTGCAGGCAAGTACTTCACATAGGTCCTAGCTGTGTTTATTCCACAAGGGTTTGAGGTTCAGTTGTATTTAATAATAAACATCAGTTGTTTGCTGCTCTGCGGAATCTGTAATGGAATGCTGGCAATCATATCCTGAAGACTGTGAAAGATTTTTGTAGTTTGTTTGGGTACTTTTTTAAATGCACAATGTCATTATGTGTTTATTATTGTAATATAAAGCAGCAAGGTCATTTTAGGGATGAGTGATGGCACTTTCCTTTGTCAGCCCCCTTCACTGCTGCTTCACTGCTGTTAACAAACCTGGAGAAACCCTCTAGTGAAAGACTGGAAGGTGGCAACAGTCAAATGGTTGTTTCCAAGGATTACAATATTAAATTAAGCACAAGTCTATCCCACCCTTAGAAAGTGGTGCAAAAAGTAGCTGGAAAATGGATCATCTTCTTCAGGCACAGGAACAGCAGTACAAAATCTCAGGGAAACTTTGGGGCTTCCCTTCTGTATTGTCTTTAAGGTGCTGTGCTCCAAAACGGAGGTCCAGAGGGAAATTGTTTTGTCAAACGTTTGAAATGCAGTGAATGGTTTTTATCCTCTTAGTTGCTGTGTGGCTCTACCCAGACTTGATTTATTCTCACGTATTGAATGTCTGAATTATCAAGCACTGGTCAAGTGCACAGACCTTTTATGTTTTGCTGCATTTCCTTGAAAATGGTGACAATATAATTTCAGTGGTCATTTTGTTACATATGTAGCAAAAGAAATACTTACCTGTGTCTCCCGCCCTACAATTTAAAAAACTGTTATCAGTTTGCACTCTTAGGACTTTCCCAACTCTTGTTTTCTCAACAGCATATTTAAGGTGAGAGACTGAATGCAAGGCACTGTATATCCAGGCAGAAATGTGAATATATTATGGGTAGATGTAACCAAACTATTCTAGGTCATATGAGTAAAAGCAGTAGTAAAACTGGGTTGCAGTGTTTTATGCAGCACCAGCTCCTGGCAGGTTTGCATCTGAGTGCATTGGGCACTCATGAAAGTTTATTATCCCATCTTTATAGCTTTTGTTTGCAGGAGAAAGTGGCCCAACCTGTTTTTCAGACACACCTCCAGCCTGAAAAAGTTGCTGTGAATCCAAAGGCACTGACGGATGTGTTGTCTCACCTGATGGTGACCAGAGGCCCTGGGCTGCAAGGGGAATGAGCTTTTTATTTTTTCCCCCACTGTAAGGAGGAGGGAAAAGTGAGATTATGTTTAGGGAAGGGAGGGATATCATATACTTCAGTCTCATGTCATCCTTTCTTAGGATGGCTTAGCCCAGACTTTTGAAATGCCTTTGCTTGTAGGGAAGGGAGACTTGCACTGTACAAGATGTGAAGGGATCCCATCCCCTTATCTCTGAGTGTTGGTCAGGGGGAGGAAGGAACCATCAGTGATGTATCAGCATGTTACAGATGAGCTAACTTCAAAAAATAAAAAATAAATCCACATAGGTTGTTGTTAGAAATCTGTTTAATAGCAATAAAAATCAATATCCAGCCCATTTCTTCTTCCTGTAATTTTGTTTCCAGCAGAATCTGAAACCCTCTGTTTTGATTATTGCTATTGGAAATCATATGTGCTGTGTTTTATTTGATCTAAGATAGGATGGAGCAGGCTGAGGCTGACCACAGTAAACTTCCGAGTAGTCTAACCAGAGAAGCTGCAATCTTTGTTTTTCCCACAATGGCTATACTGGTGAATGCCACTTGCACATTTATGTCACACATGAACAGGATTTTACAGCTGAAAAAGCCTTTTTTAAAAAGAATCAATAGCTTTTCGTGACTGCCTCAAGCTTTATGATTTGGCTCACTGGGTTGTTTAGAAGTGTTTGCTGAAGCTCTTCTAGTGCCAGTGATAAGGTATAAAATACTTTTTTTCTTCAGACAGTACTAACATTGAATTTTTTTCTATGTCTACATAACATAAAATGATTTTTTGCAGCCTGTGTAATCATTCAATATGTGTTTCTGCATTATTTTCACTGTTTGCATTTGTTATTTTGCATTTATTTGTTTTTAAAGCAAAGCAAATGACTACCAACAATAATATCCCCAAAGGGATTGCCCGAGGGGGCAGAAAGTCATTCTCCTTGGAAAATATGTTTGTTTTTTTTTATGGGGCAGGAGGACATTATGTGGGTTGCAAGGTGTATATATATGTATATATATATTATAAGGAAGAAGGAGGGCAAGGAGAGGGCAAGTTTTAATTTAATAATGTGATGCCACTGCTTCATAGGAAACCTCTTTTGGACTGTGATTGGGAAGATCTTATAACACCATAATGTGTTGATATTGCAATCATTAATATGTTTTCAAAGATCCCTGAAGGCCCTGCCAGGTTCTGTTAACCCAATTCTACACACTACAGTTCCCTTTCACATGGCTTTTTCTCCAGGAGAAAGTGACCCCAAAGTCACTCCCCAGAAAAGGGAGCCAAGGAAGATGGAAAACTTCAGTTTCGTCCAAGGAATCTTAGGAGGGAGGGGGGAGCGGAGAGGGAAAGCTGGAAACTGTATGGAAACATTGCTTAAGCAGATATATTTCTGCTTTTGGAATGGTTGTGGAGGATGGTGGTGGGAATTGCTTGATGGGAAGGCCTGGACTTGCCAGAGTAGAAATTATCCCATATTCCACTCACTGGAGTGGAAAGTATCCTAGCCCACAATGGCACAGTTTGGAATAAGAGTAGAACATTTCCAAAACCTGGTCTAAATCCTTCTGAGTTGAGGGCTGCCCAATGACAGTTTTTCTGTTTGTTTTTAAAGCTGTAAATATGATACAAAAATGTTTAATGAGTAATCTGAATATATTTAATACTGTGGATTTATAATCAACATATTACAGATGGCCAGGAAAGAAATGCTGAGGTTATAAATATTAAACTACATCTGCAAGGCTAAAGGCTGCTTCTACTGTGCTGCTCCCCACATTTTTTGTTTGCTTCTGTATTGAAACAAACTTTGTATCTATTGTCCAACAGATATAGGAATGATAAATGAGTTAGATGCTAGGTATGGAAGGTTTACCTCCATGTCTTAGATTTCTTTATTTAAAACTATGACAGCATTAAGCACTTTATAGCTGGTTATGTATTTCTTTCCCTCTTTTGTTTATTTTTCGTCGAAAGCTTTTAAAACAAGCATCTCTAGTAGATGATAGGCCATCTCCATGTGAGCCTGAGGCTTCATATTGAGTTTTGTTACTTTCTAAGATTAAACAATTGTTCACATCTATTTTTTCCTATTTTTATTCATCTTACCAAGAGTCAAGCTAAAACCTTTTGTTACTCGATATCAATGCTAATAAGTATATAAAGGTAAGTGGAGTAATCAGGGGCAGTTTTATAATCTGAAACATTGAATCTCTGATACTATTACAAATGCAACAACTTTAGCCGTGTGCCAGAGAGGGATTTTTTTTTTAATAGGAAAATTATATTTTGAAATAATTATTATGAGGGTAATGAGAAGGAACAGAAGCCAGCTATCCTCCCTTGGACTACACATAGGTATAGACAAATACCTGTGGTGGTGCAAGATTTCCTATGTGTCTGAGTACTTTTCTCTGTCTGCGAATGTATCCTGCTCTTTCACTGGCATGAGCACCTCAGACAGGAGCTTAAGGGGCTGAGAATTGCTCCAATCCCACTAGCAGTACAATCTCTGCAAGAATTGCTTCAGCAGGATAACAGGAGAAAAAAGCAGGAAACAATTTTAATTACTTATGACACTTGGGTCTTCCTCAGAACAGATACACTGGTTTCAAAAGATAACATTTTAATTTCTTTTTTCTTTAAATATATATATATATAATTGAACAGTGTGAATTGAGCTGCAAATTAATTGTTCTGTAGAAGGAAATGTGTTCACACACAGAAAGTGAATAAGGAATTAAGCTGTCTGCCACAGAATTTGACCCTAATTAAGGTGATTCTCCTTGATAAGTAATTAATCAAGAATCCTTGTTCTTACCCCTCTGCATGAAAAGCGAGCAGGAAGAGGGGCTGTTTCACCTCATCACTCCCCTGTATACAACTCCATACATCAAATACAGAGATATGTGATCGTTCATGGAGGTCATCTGCAGGTCATGATGGGTCTATATTGGTGAGAGCAGGTGAAAAGGGGCTGATTGTCAGCACCTACCTTTCTGCTTCAGGGTTAGTGTTTGAATGTGGGATGCAGCACAGAAAATAATCATAATTAGAATTATCCAGGCATTAAAGTAAGTCTTCCTGTAATATAAGAAGCAGACCTTTGTGGCAGAGCAACTCTGGTGGATTGCTTGCTTGTGGTGTGCTCTGTAAGATGGAGTTTGTGGAGTTTCCTCACAGCAGGGTGGGCACAGCACTTGCACAATGCTCTGCATGAGCTGAGAGAGGAAATGAGAGAATGTTTACTGGGGAGATCTGTCAACCACAAATGCCCTTTGCACTGGCAGAACCAAGAAACCTGTCAGCAAATACACCAGCAAAGAAGTGACAAAAGCTAGTGCTTCACTACAGGTGAAAAAATTTGTGCCTGATGTCCTCTAATGGTATTATCGCTTAATGACACTATTGGTGGCCAAAGAACAAGTTGGAAAAAAATAAGAGACGGAAAAGAAATAGGGTTTTCTTTTTATAGCCTTTAAGTTATCTCATTTAGCACAGAAGAATGTCAGAAAGGCAGAATGTGTGCACACACACCTGCCTTGCCTGTTCCTGTACTAAAGCAAATTTGAGTCTAATGTTTTTGAATAAATTGCTTGAGTGGTTTGCTCACCCATGTAGAAACCTCACCTCTGTGGCACTGGCAAAGTCAGTAAGACATTGGGTTATCTGCTGCAGATCACAAGATATTTCAAACATAAGCTTCCCATGAGGCTATTTGAGATGCAGAGATTTTTCCCCTGCTATGTTTTTAGGAAGTCACATTTGCAATGGGTCTCTGTAAGTTTTTTGATGTTTTTTATTTTTCCTTTCAGAGAGGCCCATTTTTTTCTCTGCCACCCTAATGTAGTTGAAAAAGCTTATCTGACCAAATAGCAGTGAAATTATTCATTTTTTTTTCTTTTCCAAATAGTCCCTATCATTAAAGCTGTAGAAATATGAAAAGGGAAATAGTTATATATATGGTTTTCTCTTCCTAGCAAAACCTTGATCTTAGTAAAGACAGAATTTTAGAAGAAACAAAAAATGGAAATCATATAATTTGCATCAGCTGTCTTTCAAATATTTTACCATCACATCTCTTCCACAGTGAAATGTGTGAGAATAGCAGTATGAGGCAGAAGCTCTGAAAAAGTGACAAGTAACTCTAATGAGAGATGCTCTGTTTTTAGCATGTTACTATTTCTAAAACAGCCATGACTTCGGTGGAGTTCCTTGACTTTTAAGTTGCTGAGGTAAATTTCTGCCAAGTATAATAAGAAACAAGAAATGAAGAAAGTAGCTGCAGTAAGGGCAGAGGTCAGGAGTACACAACCAGTGAGGTTAGAATGCTGCCCTGAGCCATTGATTGCTGGTTGCCCAACATGCTTATAATAAGAAACAAGAAATGAAGAAAGTAGCTGCAGTAAGGGCAGAGGTCAGGAGTACACAACCAGTGAGGTTAGAATGCTGCCCTGAGCCATTGATTGCTGGTTGCCCAACATGCTCCATTTCCAAAATAATGCTTTCCAGCAGTAATAAAAGCCTGCTGTAAGTGAAGAGTTTTTAACTAAAAGGATGATGCTGTCCCCTTCCCGTGTGTTGTTTGAAGATAATGATGCATTTTGCAATTTTGGCTGTTAATGGTTATAGTTTTACATGTTGTAAGCAAATATTTAGATATTTTTAGGGATTTTTTAAAATAACATTGTGTTCATGGGCACGGATATATTTGGACATTCTTCAAGCCTGATACTGACCATTCCAGTAAAGACAGCAACATTCATGAGTGTTCCCTGTTTCAGAGAAGCACTAATATCCCGACAGTACAGAGCTCTGTTATAGGCAAAGCTCCCTTGGAGTGTGTTAAATTCACTTTTGATATTTTTCTGGTTTTCTTGAGGTCAGCTTTTCCAGTTTTCTGGCAGATTTCTTCTTAAATACAATTAAGGAACTTCTTGATTATTGAAGAGCACATTGTCAAAGGTGCTCATGCTATTTTGCTGTGCTTCCCCCCAGAGATTTTTTCCTTGTGGATGCTGTTCACAAACACTAGTGATTTCTTGTATAGAGCCCTTTCATTTGTAGTGCCTCTCTTCCACAGGGTGGTGCTTTGTTTTGGTTTTTACCTAGGATGCCAAAACAATGTCTTTCAAACCTTGGGGGTTGTTAGCAGCAGGAGCAGAGAACACAGAAGTAGCTATCAGATTTTGCTTTTCCCTTCCAGCTCCCAGAGGGATTTCACAGTCCAGTCAACAAACACTGTTTGATCACTTCATGCGCTACATGTATTTGGTGTAAGGATTTTTACATGCTCTGTAGCATTAAGTGATCAAAAGAAATTAGATCCTCTGTTGTAGCATTGATAATAGGCTACTCTGCACTGCTCAGCACAGCACACCAGTAAATTGTCAAGTTGGTTTTGATTTTGAAAGATCTTCAAGGTGAAGAAAGGTAAGATAAAGGAAACTACTACCATGAGGAAAATATACATGGCATTAAAGCTTGCCATAGAATGGTTCTACACTTGAGGATAAAAGGAAGAAAGATGGCAACAGAAATGATAGGACTACTCAAAAATTGGGACAACAGCCAGGACTTGCCTTTCTTCCAGGAACCCCAAGTCTTACCTGTGGCATTTTGTAGCTCTTCTGGCTGGGAACAGTGTAGGTTGCATGTCGTTGTACAAGAGCTTTTCCTTTCATTTGCATTTGTCTCATAGACCAGTAGTCAATTTGTGTGTGTGTGTGTTTTCTTTTCTTTTTTTCTTTTTTTTTTTTTACTTCTGATCTACTTTTCATTTATATATTGTTTCAGATAGGTGATTTCCTGGAGTGGGAATACCCTGCTTTCTTCATTTTACAGATAGGAGGCAAAAAAATACTCATCTAAGTCCACTATTCAGATGCCTAGCTTTTAAATCACTTTGTGTACTGGATCTTTTTCCTTCCACTTTTATTCATATAAAGCCATGTCACTAATGAGTACTTAGCAGCCAAGATGAATTAGGAAGATGTTATTTCCAACTGTTGACCCCAAAGAAAGAGAACAATATCTAGGAAACAATTCTGGAAATGCATTTGCATGCAGGCAATCAGAACAATAAAGGAATACAAAGTGTGCATCTAAAAAGTCTTTTAAAAGGGCTTTTTCACAGTGTTTGTGGTAGGCATCTGGCAATATTCAAGTTCCTGGTTAATATTAAAGGGGAGCTTATCAAATATATGAATGACAGGTAGGTGTTCATTTTTCATTAAAGCTCAATCAGAGTTGGCTGTCCAATGCCAGTTTTGGTTTTTAATAATTCCTTACAGGCTTTTAATATGAAAAGTCCTTTTTCCCAGATTCTCAAAAAATAATTACTGGTGTTTTCATGAGCATGCGTGTTAATCATATGGCTATTAAGCATCTAGCATGAAAGACTGCTTGAGAATTTGTTGATTCTTCACTTCTGGTCCCAGTTATGCATCCTACTCATTCTGACTTTGAATTTGTTTCAGACACACAAATTATCAGAAGAGTTCTCTGAAACCTTTCTAAACACAGAAATCAATGCCCTTAAGCCAGGACAACTTCCAGTGTGGATTAGATTGTACTGATACCAAGGTGGTACTCATTTGTCTTATGCCTTTGTATGACTGTATTGAGTTCCAGAAACACTGTTTTAATAACCTCTGTATAAAACCACTTTGAAAAACTGGAAAGCAAGCCTAATTTTCAAATCTCACTGTGCCCATTCAGAAACACATGTTGATAGATGTGCAGGGAGCAGCACTGTTTGCAATTTTTGAGTAGCTGGAGCTTCTAATGAGTATGGAATTCCTCAGGATAGACATGCTGTATTTAAGGTACTCAATATGTCTGCTCACAAGGAAATAATTGCACAGAGCAAAGACAAGCCCTGTGAGCTACCTTGGCCAGTAGTCAAGACTTTGTTTCTTTCAAATTATGCTGTGTTTGGTGAACAGCATCTCTTCAAACCATCCATAGCATCTCACCATGACTGAAACCCCATGGTGAGATACTGGCAAGGTCAAGGTGTTTCTGTGAAATATTCTATTATGAAATACCACATTAAGGGCTGGCTACATAAATTGTTCTTTACTGAATGTCTTCTCAGAAAAACTTAATTTTGTGTGCTGTAGTAATGATGCTGAGTAGATAAGAAGATGCAGTATGCTGCTGCTGTGGGCTCTACACCATATGTCCTTCATAACTACTGCATTTTAAGGGTTGGTTGTTAAGGTAATTGTATTGTCTCAGGAATTCACCATCAGGGTAACCTGAAATTATACACCTATAATATATAGCAGTGAGAATCACAGTGTTTAAAACTAAACAGGAAGACAGCAAACTGAGAGTTAAAGGCTCAGAATGTAGATTTATAAATATTTCTGTATTTTCTGCTTGCTGAGCTTTATGTATAAATCAAATTGCTGTAACACTTTAAAGCAGACTGTGAGGACAATTTTTTCAAAGCAGAAAAGTGATACAATTTGTTTTTTCAAGGTAGTAAAGGGTAGTTGCTTCCTGCCCTGAAATGCTGGGTCAGTGAGTGATTGCTCTCATGATACCATCTTTCCAGAAATTTTGTTCTGTGGGTCACACAGATGTCACTTTAGGACATAAAAAATTGTTTTGCCACATGTTGCTCCTTCCACTTAGTGAGCCACTTAGGTGGCACTTTTTCTAGGTGCACCTCACTTGTAAATTAGTGGAATGCTGTGCCCATACTTAATTTACATCTTCTAAGGGTCATTGGTTTAAGGCTAGAAGATGCTTAATTTTTATTGACCAATGCTTAAGAGGGCAGTAGCTCTGGTAGCGTCTGTATATATTTGCATACATAATGTTGTTACAGTGATAGTGCTATTTTTTTATATGTCAACCAGGGACACCTGGTGAACAATGAATTCTTATTATTTCTGTATTGATTTAGAAAACCTAGACAGCTTAATGGCATGAAATTGGGGTCATGCAAAGGTATCTTAAAAGGTCTTACAGAAATTCTGTGTTAATCAGGAGTGGGAAATGTGATGTAAATTTTCCCTCCATGTCTCTTACAAAATTAGTGAGACAACTAATTGAGGATCCCAAAACTAGAGGAGGGAAAAAAAAAAAGAATTGTTGCTGTATATTTATGATTATCGATCTGTTTTTCAAGTGCTTTGTACTGTCTCTGGAAAGATCTTGGTGTAGGTGAAAAAGGTTTGTGCTTGTGCTTAGGTGAGCTTACATGGGTGCTGCAGGAAATACTGGTAACATTTCTGGCTCTGCAGATATATTTCCTCTGTGAAGAATCTGAAGAGTGGCATAGCACAGTGTTAGGCAGCATTTTGTTGCCAGGACTGCATTTCCAATGGGTGTGTGTAAATGGGTAGCATAGATCTGGCTGCTCTTCTCACAGGAATCCAAGGGCCACAATTGGATTCCAGCCACCACTCAAGCCCAGTGATGATTTAACATGATTTCTAGTTCTTTCTCGTGGTCTGCCAACAGTGTCTTGCACAGCTTTAGGTTTAAAGCTTTTCTGTACAATTATCAGAACTGGTATCTTGGATTAAAATGAGAAGTGTTGGGGTCTGGTGTGTTGTTTTTTGTTTGGTTGGTTGGTTTTTAAATGTATTTATTTATTTGTTTGTTTCTCATAAGGTCTACAAATATGTAAATTTGAGAAATAAACAAATATTGGGAAAAATAAATGGTGCAAATAAATGATGAGAACTTGCAAGAAAGAACACTGGGAATAGTTTAGAGTCCTCACTAGGAAACCAAAAAAAAGGGAAAGTTTGGTTTGGTTTGGTTGTTTTGTTTTCTTTGCTTTTCCACACTAGCTGCACTTTACCAGCTTTTGGAAAAAGAAAGAAAAACCAAATAGTTTCCCACTAGTCAGATGCCAAAAGACTGAGTACCAGGTGGAATCATCCTATCAGACACCTGCAGAAATCTTTTCTTCCTTGCTTGAAGTGCCAACCTCTGAGTAGTAACTTTGTTTACCAGCACTCTGATAGGGGTTTCATGCCCCTCCTGGATTTTCTGCAGTGTGTCAAGCATTGATATGCCAAAAGCCCTCTGAAATACCTTTCTGAAATTATGAAAGGGCACAAAACCTGACTGTAAGTACTTGAGATGAGGTATGGCAGGAGAATGCCTGTTTCTGTGGTGTCTTGACTCTCACTTGACTAAAAAAAGGAAAAAAATGGTTAATGTTGGAAAAAAATAGGTTGGATATTTTGTCATTTCTCATAGAGAAAAGCAATAACAAAAAAGAATATGTAGTGTTAGGCTAATGATGTAAAACCCAAGAGAATGAATTTAAAACTCAGTATTCAGAAAACTTTAATACTCAATATAAGAGACATATTCATTCAAAGAACTCTTCCCATATGATTTATATTTTCTGTGTCTTTTCTAGGAAGCATTTCCTCTGGAAGATACTAGATCATAATAAGAAATAATGATGGATTACTGGATTAAAATATATATAGTTACTCCATTAATCTTGGAGTTCAAATGTATGTTCTGCCTTCTGCACCCTCAGAAGCACGTAGTACTATGTTAAAATATGCATTTCCTTATAGGATTGAGAAACCCAGAGATAATTTTAATTATTTGTAATGGTTTTGGTTTGCCAGTTTGAGATTTCCTGGCCAGTGCACCAATTTATGTGGTGGGTTTAGTGCTGGCCAAATCACCCGTTCACTCCCTAGAATTACTTACTCATTTCCTGATGTGAGATAGGATTAGGAGAAAGGCAAAGCAGGCTCAAACTTTAAAGGGTATAAAGAAATAAATAAGAATCAGAATAAAGCCTTCAGAACACTTCTCCTTACCCCCCACACCCTCTTTTTTTCCCACTGGCAACATACAGAAACAATTCAGTCAGTTTATCCCCTCTAGAATAGTTAGTCTTTCTTTAGTTTACTTAAGGAGAGGAGTCTCTCTTTTCATGCTATGGAGTCTTCTTGACAAGAAACCAGTTCTTTCACTGTGAATGTCACAGCGAATCAGCTGCCTGGAGCAATGGAAATCTGATCACTCTGTAAAAGTCACCCCCATGTCTTACAGCTTTCCCCACAGCTGTTTTCAAGGGCTCACTCTTCAGCTAACGGGGGGCACTTTTAAGGATGAACTGTTCAAAAGCAAACGTTCTCTGTCTCTGAGATTATCTTCATGTCTGGGAACAGAGGTTCTCTTCTTCCCTGGGGACACAGGGTCCTCATCACTCTTCTCTCTCTGTTCAAATTTCTCATGGGATCACAGCTACTTCAACATCTGTTTGCTTTAGCATAGATGGTTTTGCTCCTATCTACAATTTGAACTCTTCATTCCCCCCACCCTCCCCCCCACCCCATGCTTTTCAATGAGTTACAGGGAAACAGAGTCTGGTATATCAATTCTATCTTCTCCACAGACTTACAAGAGGATTTCAGCCCAAGAGTGAGGCATCTCCTAAATCCCTCCCATCTGGGGCCTGACTCCTTCACTGACCTTGGTGTCTTCATGTTGTTTCTCTACATGTCTTCACTCTGTCCTTTTCTCTCACTTGAGGGGCTTGAAGGTCTGCAAGTCTCACCTGGGCAGTGAAAGAGTTCATATCTCACCTGAGGCCTGCCAAGGGTCCTGTGATCCCTGCAGATGTAGTCAAAGCTGTTTAGGGTGGAGAATTCTTTGATAGCTTTGCTGGGGGCTGGGCCAGGCTAGCAGAGGCCTGGCTAGAACGGCAGTGGCCGCTCTGGCTGCACAGCTCTTTTCTGGCTTTTGCTGTGTTCAGTCCCAGCCGTGGGGCCGGTGGCCTTCCCTCCCCTTGCCCGGCAGCCGCTGGAGCCCGGCCCCTGCCCGGCTGCGGCAGAGCGGGCCCAGCCCGGCCCATAGCTGCTCCCAGGGCCCGGTGGAACCCGGCTGAGCCCCGGCTGGCAGCGGGGCAGGGTTTGATGTTGGTAAGGTGTCAGCAGCCATGATCCAGCCCCGGCTGGCAGCGGGGCAGGGTTTGATGTTGGTAAGGTGTCAGCAGCCATGATCCAGCCCCGGCTGGCAGCGGGGCAGGGTTTGATGTTGGTAAGGTGTCAGCAGCCATGATCCAGCCCCGGCTGGCAGCGGGGCAGGGTTTGATGTTGGTAAGGTGTCAGCAGCCATGATCCAGCCCCGGCTGGCAGCGGGGCAGGGTTTGATGTTGGTAAGGTGTCAGCAGCCATGATCCAGCCCCGGCTGGCAGCGGGGCAGGGTTTGATGTTGGTAAGGTGTCAGCAGCCATGATCCAGCCCAGGCTGGCAGCGGGGCAGGGTTTGATGTTGGTAAGGTGTCAGCAGCCATGATCCAGCCCAGCCTCGGGTGGGGCCCATGACCTCCCCTCCCCTGCCCAGCCACCATGCCAGGAAGGCAAAGAAGTTCCTTCTGCAAAGAACAGAAAGCAAGGGAGGTTTTTCCCGGGCTTGTTTGTTTCTAACGTGTGTTCATAGAGGTGTGTTCAACTTTCCCAGTGGTTTAACAGGCTGTTGGTTCTCAAAACTAATCACCAATTGGTTTTTGTCAGACATGGAGGAAGGTCTTAGCACCTCCTCTCAGAAAAATAATTTCTGTGCGTGACTTCTTCCCTCCTCACCAAGTGTCAAATGTGCAAAAGCAGCACATTATTTTGCACAGATTTCTATCATATTGAATTTTAACCTCTGATTGTTTACATTTGAGTGAAAATGATCTCACTCTTAATAAAACTCAAGTAAACCCTCAGTTCTAAGGCTTTGTTATTGCATTCACCAGAAAGTCATGCCTCAGGGGCTGATGATATAAAATGCAAGCTAGCACACTTGAATTTTTTTCTTCTCCATTTGTCCACCTGTGGGAGTCCCAGTGTTATTGCTTTTCCTTGGAAGTGGTTATAGGTTGTAAGTATCACGAGCTTAGCTTGTCTGCAGTCTGTTCTAAAATTACTGTTGCGCCAAGTTTGCATGCACTCATGTTTGACTAATTCCAGAGTTATTGCTACAGAAAGCAGTGAAGCGTTGCTGATGTTATAGGAAATATCAATTATATATATAGGCTTTTAAAATATATATATGTGAGAGTTTATGTATGAGTGTGTGTATATATACACACATATATATGGATATTTCGGCTGATTGGTAGCACTGAAGTAGAGTCCAACAGGGAGCAAATTGCAATGTCTGCTGCTGGCTTCATTTGTATTCCACCTTTCCTACTTGGTTCTCAGGTTCATCAGCATTCTTGGTGCCTCATCAGAAGTGTGTTAAGTATTTAGAGTACACAGTTCATAAAACAGGCTTGAAAATACTCCACTGGAGTTGCTAGATTACAGCAGTTGCTGCCAGAGCTTTTGGGGACAAAAGATTTTGAAGTGATTGGTATGTACACATGCACACATACACATCCTATACTATTGGAGCAATCAAAACTCCCAACATTTTATAGCACAGTAGAAGCATAGCATTTGAGCTATCTCATGGTTTTACCCAATTGCTTTGAAGCCATTAACATATTTATCCTTAGCCTGTGAGCTTAGACAGCAGAATTTAAACTATACACAAAGCCTACATTGCATGTTGCAGTAATGTACAGGCCAACAACAAATTAACTTATCTGCCTGTGTAGGTAGTGTAGAAATAAAAGCTACCCTGGTCTCAGAAACAGGACAGTGACGTTGGCCAAAGCAACTCCAAACCAAAAGTTTGGTGCTGCTGGCTGGGGCACAGGGTGTCTGTAGATGAATCCAAGGCCCCTGTGCTGCATTGCCCCAGGGAGCAGTGGTGGTGATGTGGGGGATTTATCATTATTCCTACTGCCTTCAGATCTGACATTCAAAATAATTTCTTAGACACAATGCTTGAGCCACTTCTTGAAATGCATCCCTCCTCTCTTTTGGCCTTTCTTGGAAACTCTTCCACCTCCTGCATGACTCTGCTCTGTTACTGTGGCCTTAGCAGTATGGAATAGATAAAGGCATAGTAGGAAAAGGAATTGGTTCCATTACTATGTTCTCTCACAACTGGGTGAAACTGAGAAAAAGAAAACACAGGCTGAAAACCATAAACAATTCAGAGGACTTCTATAGGCTCTGTGTCCAGAGCTGATTTTTACCAGGGGAGCACTGAAACAATCATCTTTGCTTACAGGGAAAATAATCTTTGCTTGTGGGAATGTGAACCTGTACAGTTTTGGGTCATTGGCAGGATAGCACCATTCAACAGTAGTGCTGACTCATTGCAGTATTTAGTGATGCACAGACATTTCTAGAGTGCCCATCAGTGGGGTGCTGAAGAGGGAAATGCTCACTCAGCATTTGTCTGAGGCTGTTCCTGACAGGAAGGATGACTTCTAAGATTATTTTGAATGAACAAGTGATAAAGGAAAATTCTACCACTTTACTATGCAACCGAGGCTGGCAAAGTGAAAACAGTAATTTAGTAAGCTTCAGATTAATCAGTATCTTTCCTTTCTGCACTATCATATTGCTCAAAAAAAAAAAAAAAAGAGGAAATATAAAAAACAGTTCTTTCTAAAAGGTTACAGGCCCACTATATTAAGCACAACAAGGCTGAGGGCTGAGATCAAGGAATCTCAACAGGTTACTGTATGTCAGATGATCCACAATAATTCTGTGTGCACACAGTCTTAATCTAAGACATATGAAAAATAATGTGACAAAGACAAATAAAAAATAATGTTATCTTGCAGTGGAAGAGGCGTGCAGTGAGTCAAATTCCTGCATGATAATGCAAGGGCTTAGTAAACCCCCTATCTACATAGAAAGGTGCTTATTGTTGCATCATGCTTTGTTTCGTGGTTCTAAAGGGCTGTGCACAATGGGATTGTATTTCATGTAATGTTTGATGTGATGTCCAGAAGTCAAACATAAATATGGATATAATAATCAGGAAATCTTCAGTTTGAAACAGATTTGCTTCCTTGTTTTATGGAGGGGGTTAGAGAGATGCCCAGAGGTGCTGGAGAAGTGTGGAAAAAATTAGATGTATCCTTTAAAAACTGAGGGTTTTGTGGCTTCAGATACACAAATACATTACAAAGAATCACAAAAGAATCACTGTAATATGTTACCAGCTTTTAGGGTGATATTTGCTCTTGCCTCTGCATGCTTGATGTCTGTGCACAGTATTTCTGTACAAACACAGGGAAGTCAGGAAAACTTGGCATTTTTCACTAGAAGGTACATATCTATAAAGAAAGGCTGAAAGTCTGCTTTCAAGTCTGCAAAGCAATCATTTCACTTGCCAATACCTGGCCATTTGCAAATGGTAACTTGGCTGCAGCCCCACATGCTCTAGCTTTGGAGAAACTCCTGATATATGTGCCATATGTGCCATTCTTTTTCCTCCCACCACTCCTATTCACTTTAAAGCTGTTTTGTTTCCTTTTTAATTTTTTTAAAATATCCAAAATAATATATGTATATGCACATATATATGTAGGAAATAAGAAAACTGGCATATAAAGTCAAGGTTATAGTATAATTATAGTATAATAATAGTATAATTATGAATCATGGTAACATTAGTCAGATTTATTTAATCCTCAGAGCCTTTGATTTCTTGAAAGTACTATGAAAAGTGGCTGGAAAATCATGCTGGTTTTTTGCATTTCAAAAATTAGTAAAAGAGGAGATTGCTTTAAAGCAGGACAGTGTTACATTTCTTTGTATATATTAATGTGTAAATAGAGTAAGCATATGAATGAAACAGGTGATACAAATAAGCATCCTTGGGAAAAAAATGGGTGGCATTTATTCTGAGCCTTGTTGAAGCATCTGAAATTAAGGAGAGATACAGTTACCTTTCAAAGGTAACTGGGAAATTTCTGTGCAACTCACACCAGAGGCAAAAGAAGATGAGCATGAATTCATAAGGTGGATCCCTTACTGAAACTCTATAGACATGGAAAAGTAGGACCAGCAAATGGAGAAATATTAAAACAACCCACAAGGAAAAAACAGAGGAATGCTTAGAACATTGTTCAATCACCTGAGCCAACAATAAAAAAAAAAAAATAAACATCAGACTCATTCTGCAAATCTCATCAGGGAATGATCCTTTAGTTGTTTCAAAAAAGGTCATAGCTGAGGAGCTGATAGTGTCATGCCAAAATGTTGAAGGAGCTGCAGAGGTGTTCAGCAGCTGCTCAGCTTTGTAACTGCAGTATGCAAGCACTGTCGGAAAACAAAGATTTTAAAAAAGAGAATAAAATAAAGTGGACAAACTCTTGAGTTCTTTGCTTGGGGGACTTCCAGAGACAGGGAACTGTAGAATATGCTTATTGCAGGAAGCAGTGCTAGGGCAGTAAGACAGAGAGCAGACACAAGGCCTCTGCTAGAGTGGTGAACCTGGTTCTGGAAGATTTGATGTGAATGACTAAGACATAAAAAGTAAAATATTTCATTGTGTTTCATCTGGTCATGTAAAAATTTCATGAAGTTTTTTAAATTTAAAGAAGGACATACTAGTTGCAGGAGCATGAAACTTCCCGTAGAATTAACAGTTCTTATGAATATAAGTCCCTAATCTCATACTGTGCAGTGCTTTTCTTCTTTTCTCCTCAATGTAACAAATACCTTTCCTGAAGAGTAGAATTGATTTTATAGGAGAAAAAAAATTTATGAAGCCCTTAAGTTAATTTTAATAGACATTAAAAGGATTTATTAAAATGCAGGTGTCCCATTAGAATTAACATTTTAATAATTAAAAGTCAATACAAATGAAAACATGTCGATATGACAATCATTTGGAAAAACTACTGCCTTGATCCCAGGTATTGGTGAACATGGGAAGACCCCTTAGCCCTAAGAGCACTCAAACACAGGAGTTCATAAGCAAATCCCAGGGAAGAAGAAAAAAAAAAAAAAAATTAAAAAGAGTCAAAGAGTCTCTGGCCTTAGTGAAAACAATAAACAATATCACATCCCTCTGTCAGCAAATGCCTTTTCCTGCTCTCTGGCTCTGAACAGGAAAGTCCTTGTTAATCAGCTGTTGTGATCTTGGCTTCATGATTCAGAATCACTACAATGTGATGCCAAAAATCTCTCCAAGAAAAAAACAAATCTACTTCTTTGTTACAATTTGTGAAGACACTAACTATGAATGAGGTTTAAAAAAAAGAAAAGCAGGGCAGGTACTTGGCTTTTATGGCCAGAAAATTCTTGTATCTCAAGTGACACTGAAAGGCTTTCTGTTTTGAAAGTCTAAAAGGAAAATTTTTGCTAATCCACATGGAGGTGAGGGAGAGGACAAAGAAAGAAACCTTGAGCTTTCCTCCATCTTCCCCTGTCCTCATCTTGATCTGAATCTCTTGGAAAAGGAGAGAGCTCAGTTTGGTGAAGTAACTAATTTGGAATATCAATTATCCTTCAAAAACCTGTCTCAGACTTCCTAAGCTGTCAGAAGGTTTGTCACTGCCACACACCAACAGAAGTTACATCTGAGGAGGAAAGATGTCAGAAATCTTCCCCTGTATGACACTCTGTCTCATTTTCTTATAAAACAACCCTTAATTAGTTATTTTTCTTCTTCCTCTTTCTTTTTTTTTTTTTTTTGTTTTTGTTTGTTTGTTTGTTTGTTTTTGTTTGTTTTTGGTTTTTTGTTTTCAACTATGCAGCACCAGGGAAAAATTGGAGTTAAATTCAACGTTGGGACGGATGACATCGCCATCGAAGAGATGAATGCCATCATTAACGATGGGAAGTACCATGTGGTTCGCTTCACAAGGAGTGGTGGCAATGCCACACTACAGGTGGACAACTGGCCCGTCATCGAGCGTTACCCAGCAGGTAAGGCCTCACACAAACACCTGGCACTAAGAGGGTGGGGGATGCCTGGAGTTTTCCTTGTTTTGCTCCTCTCCTAATGCAATATCAATTCCTTCAAAGTGTTTTAGTAGCTACAGAAGTAGCTAAAAAACCCTGAGCAATGCGGTTTATGATGATGGCATTTCCTAAGTTGGTTTAAAAGCCTAAATTCAAGTTATTACTGGAAGTGGAAAAATGCAGTTATCGAGGCTTGAAATAGTAGTTTTGTTTCTTGCTATCATTTGTTTTTATTGCATTTTTGGTTTAGGCGGGGGAAGAAAAAAGGCTTTGACAAAAGCTACACAGTTTAAAGTGACTCACAAGTCTATTCCCAAGTGATGGGGTGAAACATTTATTGAGGAAAAGGTTGTCTGTGTTCATTTGATTACAAGATTACAGCAATCTGAAGCATATAAATTTAGCAGAAGTCTTCCAGCAGACACAAACCAAACGGAGTCACAGTTATCAATTGTACAGCCAGCCACCCAAACTGAGGTGCCTTAACTTCAAATGCAAACTACAAGACATTAATTATGCAGATGATGCTGATTACTTGAAGAGGACCACTAGTATGACAGAGGAGCTGCCTTGAGCAGGCCCATATTTAATTTTATGCAAATACCACATGCTGAGGATTACTATGCTACTAATTTTATTCATTTTTAAAGGTAACAGGTATTTCAGATATGCAATCACTTTCTTATTGAGTAGGACTACTGAGTCATTAATGGTAACTTAGGCATCTACATGCTATCTTCTAACAGTTGCTCTGTGTGTTTATATTAAGCAAAAGGCAGCAAATCTAGAGGTGTAAATGAAGGCAAATATTGCAAACCAGAGTGCCTATTGCATAAATGACAGTTCTGATTTATTGGTTTAAAAGTAGAAATTTCTTCATTTTGGAGGGTGGAGTGCAGCAGGACAGTGTGCTTCATTAGTAAAGAATACATAAGACATTCCCTGGACAAATTATTAGCATTTAGGATGGCATTGTTATTGTTGTTGCCATTTTGGTTGTAGTCCAGCTATTTACTTGACTTTTTAAAAAAATAAAAAATAATTTTTAAAAAATCTACACATGAAATATAACCCTTCAGATAATTTCTTGGAAATAACTCAAAATATATGAAATAATTAAAGTATGTATAGGGAAAGAAGCTATGTATAGCAAAAGTTGTTAAAAAACCCACCTGTGTGCTAATGTGCTATGAATGACAGCTCTGGTAACTGGAGCCATTGACAGTTTCTGAGTTAGACACATCTACGAGAGGTGATAAATTCTTGAGGGAAAGGGGGACGCTGAAATGTGCTCAGTGATCTTTCAGATATTCCTGTTTCCCCTGTGGCCCTCTGGCTTTCTACTTTTGCAGTAAATGGCTGCTGAAATTAGGTGTAAGTTGGGGAGGACTTGTCATTGTTTGTGTTCAAGACCTATTCATCACATGGGGAAAAATAGGCTTGAGGTGTTTTTCTGTTCCTTTTGTTTTTTTTTTACCTAAATGATGAACATGAATTCACCACTTCCAAGCTTGGGAGTGGTGCATCCCAATAAAGAGGAAGTCAGGCAATCATGCCAGGAGGTCTGTATGGATGAACAGGGAGCTCCTGGACAGGCTCAAATACAAAAAGAGGCCTTGAATTCTGAAGCTAGTTGCACATAGAATTTGTTTATACTGAACAAAGATCAATTTAGAAAATAGAATGATTTCCTTGGGATGGGATTGATGGAGGGGAAGGTCAGATGTTTCATCTGAAAAAAGAAAACAAATAATTAGATTTTCTTGAGCTTCCATGAGTAATTTATGTGCAGGCTGCATTTCAGGGCATTCTTGGTTGCTTCATTTGCTGTGGTACAGAATTCCTTGGCTTGTTTTGTTGCTGGATTTTCTAAGACTGTTGTTGGCCTGTAATTTTCTTTGACTCTCCCATAGTAATATTTTATGGCTCCTGTGTGCCATAGCATTGCTTTTGGCTGCTATCTTCCCCCTTTTCACCTTCCACCTCTTCTCCCTTCCCAGACAGAGACCGTCTAGCCAGACCTTTCTCTTCTCTTTCTATGCTGCTCTATCAGGTTTGCCGATCTTGCTGGTTTGGGTTTTTTAAATTAGTAATAAAACCAAGATTAGGCAGCTAAATTAGCAAAGTTGCTATACTTAGATATGCTAGATTTATTTTTTTTCCAAAGATAAAATTAAGTAATCAGTTGGTTGTCTAAAGCATACCAACTGATCAGGTCTTTATGAGGAAAGAATTTTCTCAGAATTGCACTTCAGGTTGGGATGCCTGATTACAAGACATTGCTTGTTTGTGTTTGGTGTCTTAAAATACTGGGTGTGGAGATTTTCTGAGAGAAGTTTCTGATCAGAGATTCATGATTTTCCAGTTTCATTGCCTGTGTATCTTTCATCCAGCCCCGTGTAACTGCTGTGGGTAAGGATACCCAGGGCACTTTGCAAAAAAAAATCACATGGCAATGTTTCACAGAGCTTCCATGGTGGCTTTGTGTGTTTTACCCAAGAGCTGCATAGAATGCTGAAGAATAACCCCGGAAGATGAATATAATGTAGTGTGACTCTTCTGTGACATCATTCTTGATCCCACTAGATTTGAGCTTGCTCTGGGCCAATGCACCTTCGATTTATGTCTGAGTGGGTGTGAAATGAGAGAGCTATAAAAGGAAAAAAGGCAGGGGTCAGTGGTAGAAGATGATTATCCTAGTTAAGGTGACTGGTTGTTTTTTGAAATATAGTTAGGAAAAAGGTGTTTTAGTCCTAGACAAATGTAAAGATTTCAGTATCCTGAAATGGCTGCATGATTTTCAGAAGCAGAGGTTTAGATTTACATATGTATGTTCTTCCAGACTACCATCAAAATAATTTTTTTACTCTGAAGTTTCTTTCTTGTCACTTCTCTGAATAAAATGCTAGTGCTATGAGGATGTACACTTTGATTTCTGCCCTTTATTAAATGTTGATCCTGTTGTCCCCATTTCTTGTGTTTGTGGCTGGTGCATAGGCCTGTGACTGAGTGGCACACTGTAATTTTTTCATAGTTGATTAAGATGTCCATGTTTTCACTTATTTATTCCATCTGTCATCACTAAATTCAGTGTTATGTCCCTTTTCTGAATTATCACCATCCCTCTGCACCTTCACGAAGAACTTTAGTATTTCATCTTGACCTCTTTTTCAGATAGTGAATTCACATTAACTTATCTGGATGCAGCCTAATTTATGATCATATTTAACAGGAATGAGAAAACTGCTGACTGTGCAGTCAGAGCTCCTAATCAATAAACTGCTCCCATTTCCATGTAGATCCTTTCTACTCCTTGTGGCTTATCTTGTCTGCTTCACTGTCTAGTTCTAATTGCCCTTCCCAATGGTCTGGCTGCTGTTGTGGTGATGGGACTGCTCCGCAGTAGCAACTCCAGCAGCTTCTGTGAAGAGGCTGCTCTTGTAACTTCAGTTAGGTAATAATTCTACACTGAAGTGTAAGTTTCCTAAGGATGCATAAAACAAAGAACTTGTTAATTTGTTTCAAACTGATATTAATTTCAGTATTTTTTAAATAAGATGTTCTGACTGTTCATGTCAGGATTGTCCAGTGTTTATAGGGGACTTAGATAATCTGATAACGAAGCATTTTATTTAATTTGAAACAACATTTTCTTCCTTACCTGAAAGATAATGTGTTTCATATAAGATCAAATAGGGAGTAGGAAAAAACAAAAAAACAACTCTTTATCATAATGGTGCTCATAACCATATCTATTTATAATGAAAAGCAATTTTCTTAATTATCTTTTTTGTTTTTGTTCCTTGATAGTGAAGTGTGTACACTTTACTAGTCAGACAAAGTATATCAAAACAAGGTAGAAGACATTTTAAAGCCACAATACCCACCACTTATTGTGAAAGAATTTCAGCATCACTTTTCTGACACTGACTCTATGCTTTCTGTGGTCAAAGGCAGTTTCCCCAGTGATGATTATTTTAAAACACACAGCACAATTAATCATTTTACCAATGAGGATTTTCTCTTCATGACTTCCACCATAAATCAGACTGATGTAGAATTTTCTATCTAGAAAGTGAACTATTAGATATGGTTTCAAAACTGTTCAGTCTGCTGAGAATGCTCAGCATTCCTAGGACCCTGCAGGAGTTTGGAAGATACTGTCTCATGTAGGCAGATACCTAAATTGATGCCCTCCCAGTCATCCCAGATCTCTGCTTAGCCTTAGAAAAGCTTTGTTGCAGCTGTCCTCACATACCCTATGGGTCAGGATATGTGAGGGATGTGTCTGGTAGACCAAGATCTGACAATATGAGCAGGTCATTCACATTCCTTGCAGGAAAGAGATTGTCCAAAACATTGCCAGAGTACTGGATCAGATGTATCTCTGTGATTGGAAAGGATAAATCATGATGGAGCACAGACTCCAAAGAAGAACCTGTGTGAGAGACCATGGATGTTGGCAGAAGAGCAAACTAACATTATGCTAAGTACTAGTACCTCTGAATTAATGGCAGTCACCAGCTTTAAGGGCTTTGGTACAATATAGAATAATTCTGGATTTGGTTTGTGGTTTTTTTGGTGGTTTGGTTTTGATTAAAAAGCTGAGATCACATGTGTTGTCTTTAGGCACTCTCTCTGGATCTGTGGGATAAAAGTTGTTCTTGAAGAACATCCATGGGCTAGGGGAAGGGGACATGTAATTTAAATGTTTCTCTTGGTCTCTGTACTCTAGAAAATAGAAAAAATGAACGTCATATTTTCATGGGATATACATGACTTTAAGATAAATGCTAGGAGTCAGCTATTACCATGTATCCTATTTAGGGTAAATAGCATCCATTTGTCTTGTGCTTTTTTTTGTGTTCAGACTGACTATAAAATTAACAGGAGACATTTATGTCAGTAATTTGTTTCTCTAGGAATGGATTAGCATTTTCCAAGCAATCAGTGTACTTTCCTAACTTGCTTACTATTGGCTTAGGAATAACTTCCAAATTCAAGCCCCTGCAGCCACTTCAGAAGAGGATCAAAGATGTTTTTCAGGTGTAAGTGTGGTGGTAGGGAGATATCTCAAGCACTTTCACAAATGTGTCTTTGAATATTCTAATAAAAAGGACAGTCAGCCTGTTACCACCACGTCCATGCAAAATGATAATGGTCAAGGTGATGTCGGAATCTAACAAGTAAATGATCACCAAGTGTTTGCCTTACCTTGTGCCATATAGCAAATTTTCAAACCTCTCTGGCCACTGCTGTTTGGACACAGGACTTTCAGGGTGTTTTCACAGGAAAATAACAGAAGCTTCTGACTGCTATTTACTTGTCCAATAACACATTGCCTCTACCTCTTTTCTCACTGGATTCCTCCTTTGGATAAAATAATACATCTTGATTTTCTCTCATGTGTGTTCCTTTGCTATTTTGACTCCTAATCAAGTCTGTCATCCCTCAGTCCTGATGGCAAGACATGGAGGATATGAGGAACTTCATCATCTGATAAGCTACAAAGCTTACAAACGCGGAGGAATCTCTCATTACTTTTTCCCAAAGACAAAGTAAAAACTGTCTTTATGCCCAGGAAGCAAGTCCAATTGAAAAGTCTTCTTCACAGCAATTCACAGCAATTAAGCTTCTGTGAAACACAGACTGTCCCATGTCTCTTGGTTTTGATGTCATTTCCTGCTGTAGGAAACCAGCAGTGCCAGTGAAATAAGAACATCTCATAAGACTTTAGTTGGAGATGACAGTGTTTGGAAAAATTGTAAGGATTTCTCAGGAGCTATCCATCTGGGAATGTGTAGAAGATGAATGTGCAAGTAAACACTTTATGTATAAATTTATGCCATATGTATAAAATCAGGCTTTAGAAGAGGAAGATATGTGTCTGAAATATTTAGTCTATGGAATTAGTTAGAAGAGAATGGGAAAAATACCAGTTAAGTCAGTAGTTGTTTTGTGACCAAGTAAAGTCTCACCCTCCCTGTTTTGGAAAGCAAAAACTCATCAGTGTTATTTATGACCTTCCATGCATCCGTGGAGTCACATCTCTCTGGGGTCCTGTTGATGCTGAGGTCTCCATCTGGGATGGTCTGCTGGTACCTGTTATAGTTAAACCTACTTGGGTTTCATAGGAGATAATGGGGAATAAATATGAACAAGTTAACATAAATGGTGGTTTTGATTTCCCAATAGTCTTTGATGAAGTTCCATGTGAAAATATTCAGGAAGAATTTACTCAGCCGTGGTGGTAAAGGTCTAGTTCTTTGATGGATCAGACTCTATCTTAGGGAGAACAGAGTCACAGATTCAGCACCTAATGAAAATCAAAGGAGTAAATAAATTGATTTTCAATGGAAGTATGATTATTTGAAACCTGTTATATATTGATTATTCATTTTTTTATATAAAAGTGAGAAACCATATATAGAGGCTCAAAGAGAGGTGAATTCAAGATTACTACAGAAGAAAAAGATTACTGAGTTAAGAATTTTAAAAAATGTGCTTCCTTTGGCAATGTAAAAACAAGATGGAAATATTAAAGGTATAAAAACCTAAAAGGTATTTTGAAATAAAAACATTAAATAATCCCAAATTTTTTACATTTTTTAAATTCAGAAATTATTGGTTTTGTGCAATTTATTTGCATTTTTTCTGAAATGAGAGATTTTGCAAAATCTTCATTGGTTTAAACAACATTTTAATCAAACAAAGGATTTTTCATTCTTATCCCAGAGTTTAAAAAACTGGCTTTGTTGGATATGCATTGTAGCAGTAAAAGTAAATTTGATCTATGAAAGATAATGCACGAGTGAGATAATCTGAATTTTCATAGGAAATATTTTTAATTTTAATTTCACTGGCTCAAGACAAAGGTTTAATGCTATATACAGTTCACAGATTATTTTCATTATCAATCAAAAAACAAGTTCTAAGAATGCTTAGAAAGCTAAAGAAAATATTAATGGAACTATATTTAATTCAATGGTCCACTTTCCATGTAATGCAATAATGGTTTGGATGGCTTTTTTTCACATACTCATTTCCTCTTTTTTTCCCCTCCATGTGTATTTCAAAGTAAGGTCAGTGATAGAAGAGTTTTAGAAATTAGAAATTAAAATGTACTCAGTCAAGTCTGCTTCTTTGCATAAATTGTTCCTCTTAGAGGGTAACTGAGAAGAAGCATCCTGCTCTTAAGAAATTTTCTTTTGCTTTCACTGCGAACACTTTGCAGTTCACCCCACTTTGTTCTTACATGCCTTTTTCAGAATAGTTTTCCCATTTCTCTGTTCACCATAATAAACTTTCTTTGATTTTTTTTTTGTTTTGAATTTGGTTTTCAACTGCATATATGTTTGAAAATGGACAGTAGTGAGAACACTAAGACCTCAAAGATATATGAAGACAGTAATGCAGATATTAATTCTATATTTTAAGTCCTTAATTTTCTTTTTCATACCTCAGAACTGGAAAGCTCAATGTCATTCTGCAGCTGACTACCTGTTGAATGTCTTTCCTCATGATTTCTCTATCAAGAGTATCCCAATTTAGGGCAAGAAGTAGTGTGACTGGTCCTATATCTTAAGTGCGTGACCTGCACTTTGTTGCATAAGCTTTGGTGTCACTTCTGTTAATTCAGAAGGTCTCTGTTCCTCTTGACTGATATCTGCAGCCTCTTCAGAATTACCACCATGCCTACTTTCATATCTTCTACAGATTTCATTGTGTGGAATGCACTTTATACTGAGATCAGTGAAGAAAATAGAAAATATGATTTATTGCAGAACTCAGCTTGGATACTTTCTTAGGAGTTCCACTGAGGTAGATTTTCTGGGGGAAAACCATTGTTTTTCATTGCAGTCATATCTGCAGCGGCTTCTCTTGTACCACCTATGGCACAGTTTAATGGAGTTTGGGAATTTACTATGATATTCCTCTTGTTAGCTCCATGTATAACTCAGCAATGAGTTTATCATGTTTCCATGACTAAAACACAAGTAGGGCTTCCACTCATTCAGCTAGATGGCATCAGTTCCCCGAAATATGTGGAGAGCTTTGGTTCATCTGACCCACCTACTATTTTTGAAGCTTTTTATTTTTCAGATATAGTTAATATCACTGGGAACATAAGGGCCAGAATATGGTACTGTTGACACGTTGGCAGGTCTGAATGTGACAAGCAAGGACTGCTTATGGTGAATGATTCACCAAGAAGCTGAAGAAGACACTGAATAAAGTGGGAGTTGCAGAGAGAAGACAGCTCCAGTGCTGGTTCCTAGAAGGAGGTGTATCTTGGGAAGATGGGAGCCTCAGGTGTGATACAAGACAAGCAGCCCTGGAATTCATAACCTGTCAATAGCTACAGCAGCAGGATATCAGTCTCTACATGAGACAGAGGAAGGAGGAGAGTAAAAAAACCCTTGTTCAGTGCTATCCTTTGATGTTTTGGGTTTTTTTTTCAGCTTTTTATCATACCATTTTTACACTCCTTTACTTTTTCCACAGTTAATCCATGATTTACTACATCACATCATATCAAATGCTTTGCTGAAATCCAGATAAATTTCAATATACTTAATTTCCTTCATCTAGAAAATTTTTTAGCTTATTGAATACAGCTGTTACACTAGCCTAGCATGATTTGGTAAGTTTTGTGTTTTACCTCATTTTCCAATTGCTTTCAAATCTTTACTTATTTCTTTGAAAATTTGTTCTAAAGCAGCATGTATGGCTAAAGTCATACTAAAGACTTCATCTGGGTAGTTTTTTAATTCTTCTCATGTAAAGCTATTATATTATCTGTTCTCTACTACAAGAAATTACATATCTCATTGGATAACTGGATTTAAAAACTCCTGTTTTTAAATTTTTAAGTTCTGGGATAAAGAACATTTCTCACTTTCTTCTCACTTCATGCAAGTTCAGTAAGAACATATATATTGCTTTTTTCTGAGCTGTGGAGATCTGCATTAGACACATTTCTGTTAGTCAATTCAACCTCCTCCCTTGGATCACCATCAGCCTTCCTATAAAGTAATTCTTGACTCTGTGATCTCTTTTTGTTTATAGCACTTTAGAATCTCTGGCTTTTGAATTTAGTTTACTTTCTTTGGGGGGTTTTTAGGCTTAAATTCTGGCAACTTTTCTCGAGTATTTATTTATTTTTCTGATTTTGAAAGGTACTGCTTTCTTTACTGAGCAAGTCTGGGGTTTTGCCCTCCTGTAACATAGCCTGTAATAGCATAGTTGTTCAGTCTAGAAGGTCTCACCTGGTATATTTTAACCTTGCAGGTGCAAACTCAAAAAAAAATTATATATATATAAAAATATTTTAATACGTTGTAGAATTTCCAAGTGTCATTCCTGGTTGAATCCAGCCCCTTATGCTGATTGCATAATCTGACTTCCTTCACCTTATTAAATTTTGTTCTTTTTAAATCAAGAATCTGATTTACAGACTTATTTTTAGTTGTCCTCATATTAATTTAAGTCAACTCCTGATCATTCAATCAAAAATGTTTCCTACAATTAACTTTTCAATGATGTCTCCAATACTTAGCCAAAGTAAAGATAAAATTGCATTATTTTTTGTTGATTTTGTCTGGACAAAATCCTCAATGAGCATTTCCTATTGTAGGAAGCTGATATCTACCTATATTCATGTTATTCTGTCCACGTATTAATAAAAGAAGGCATTGTACCAGAGTGTAAAACAATGGCATGGAGAACTAAAAACAAGACAAGGAATTATTTAACTCTCAATTAAGTAAGTTCTCCAGAGTAAACATGAAAGAAACTATTCTGGAAGAAGCAGGAATCAAAATACATGAAAAATTCATCTAAGTTACTGAGACATCAACCAGCAGTTAAGTGATGGATGTAACTAGGCCAGTGTGCTACCTTGCCTTTGTAATTGCACAACTGATTTCTTGCGTGTTTTTCTCATTTCATACAGCTCTGACTGCTCTTTGGTTATGATTGAATGTATTTGTCAGCATGCACCCAAGTCTCACTTTCTGTATAATTTTATTGTCAATGTGAAAGATTGATGTTAACAAAAATGGAAATTTATTTTCCCATTCTCTTTGGGTAAGCCTCTGTTGCAGTTTACCTAAAGTCAAGGAATTTTATTTTTTTTAAAGAAAAGCACTGCTGCCCTTTGAGAGATTATGAAATTGTTCTATCCAGCTGCTATCTTTAAATAAAGAACCTAGGTGATATCCAAACAAAGCACTACAGTAAGTCTCTTTTCAAAGAGTGGTTTCAGTAAAATTTCCCAAATCAGCTTTTTAATTTGACAGCTTATCGGGTCTTTCTGTCAGATAATACAATATAATAATGCTTCTCTGAGTCTGGAGACAGATTTTTTTCCCCTTTATTTTTCATCTTGGATATCTCGGTGAAATACAAAGGCTCATCCCTTCTTAGGCTTGTTAGATCCTGTAATTAAATTCAGATCTTGATAAAATGTGTGGCATAGTTGTCATTACTTGATCACAGAAGGTATAACACCTTTCAGTTAAATACAGCAAGGTGGCACAATGGAAGGAGAAAGAAAATGTCAAATGAGCAGTGATTCAGAAAAACGTTTTTAAAATACTGAAAGAAGCAGAGATGTGCTCTTTTCATGTTTTTGGCAGAGGATAGGCCAATAACCATTTGCAGGGTGGTATGGAAATAGAATTTCTGAAGACAGCAAGCTTCAGGGATTCAAGTTAGAGGGATAAAATGGAAATGAAAACAGACCTAAGAATGAGACATGGCAAATCTGTCACAGCCAGTCCTATTCACCCTTTCAGGAAAGCCCTTATCTATTAACAATTCCCAAAAGTCAGATCACAAAAGATGAAATATTGCCTATACTTAGAGGTTCTTTTATGAACTTGTGTTTATCTTGACATAGGTTTTCTGCATAACCTGCAGCATCATACTTACCCAATCTAGTAGGGTAAGTTAGAAATGGAGAATTAATATTTTGCTGGTTAAGAAGAGAACAATTTACTCAAACTCTTCCCCAAGGAATTTTAGCTGCATAGTTTCCTTATCAATATAATTCTGGTATCTCAGATGGCATCCATGATTTAAAAGAAATTTGTCACTCTTCGTTTCTTTCCCAGGGCCGGACCATGTTGTCGGCGCAGAGATTTGAACAGATTCCTTTCTTTCTCTTTCCTTCCAGCCCCCAGTGGGTTTCTAACCCAGCCATTACACAGGACTACATGATGTATCACCCGCTGAACCAAACCAATAATTGGTCACCCCAGTGAAATGATTTCTGTGTAACACTTAAGTTGGTATGTCTGTGACAGTGCCCCTTTCCTGAGACACCTCTGCTCTGCTCTGCTCTAAGGCTCCCACTGAAGCTCCCAGTGGCTGGTTGAGCATGCAAGAGCAGAGTACAATGCCATGTGCTTCTCCTGCAATGCACTCTATTTCCATTATCTTCTGGGGCAAGCCTAGAGTCAGTTTGCAGTGGGAGCCTTTCTCGGGACAGAACAAATCAATGTGGTGTTTAGCCTTCCAACCAGACAATCTGTCATATGGAAAATAAAATTAATTTCTCTGCAGTTCTATTGTGTTCTCAAAAGATGAGGCATTTTTTTCATTTAGGGCACATTCGTGCATGTGTCCCCAATATATATTTTCTGGTGGCATGAGGTGTGACAGCAGTATAGTACTTTATGTCTGCAGGATAAGAACTTCCATTAAACTAACTAATTCAGGAAAAGTCACTATAATTCATACTGCAGCAGGGAAAACAGCAACTTGCTCTGTCCTAGATATATTTTCCAGAGAGCAAACTGCATTAAGCAGGTATTCAGAAGGACATGAATCATTGTTGTCTGGAGCATATGAGCATGCACATTCTTTAGACTCTCCCCTTTGTGCCCTGTGAGCATGGGAGAGCCCTGTTGGTTAAAAAACAAACAAAAAACATCTTGCAATTTCAACATACACATTGTCAAAATATTTTTTTTTCTTTAATAATTTGAGTTTGAGATTAATGGCACCTTAGTTGCAACAAATTCTACTGTTGTGTTATATCATGCATATACAATTAAGTTCAGAGTGTTCCAGGACTGTGCAAAGAGCTGCCTTGACCCTAGCAAGGTATAGGTAAGCCCAAGGATAATTTTATTTTTTTTTTCAATCTATCCTACCTGTCGAAAAAGAAAACCTTGTATAATTTGTATAACCGAGAGCTCTTATGGGCTTCACAAGGGGCAGATTATGTAGTATATAGCATTTCAAATAAAGTTGAAGCAGAAATTGAATATTCCTCAGTGTATCAGGAACATGAAACATTGTAAAGGGCATCATACTTTTCTGCACCCCTTACATGCAGAAGTTAACTGAATTAAAGGCAGTGAAATTATGCTTTTAAAATCAGTTTAATTGCCATGTAAATGGTTTATTTTCCTCAGTGAACTATTTCTAAGGAGTTAAATAGCTTTTCTGGTGCACCGTCGGGTTTAGTGGACATTAAAAAAATGAATGAAACACACTATCATCAAGGTTAAGTATATACAAAAGCAATTTTGTTTTCTCTGTTTTACAGATCTGATGGGCATTAATAGAAGAGAGGTTTAAATATTTTAAATTACAGTTTACACAATAGGGAGAGAATAAATACCCCCTTTGCAAAAGAACAAATGGTGCTAAAAATATAACTGTAGTTGGGTAAAGGCTAAATCTTGAAAGCATACTCTCATTTTCAGAGCATGGAAATCACCTCATAGCAATTTTCAACCAAAGGATTCTTTAGCATCTAACTTTAGGGTCCCAGTCCTGGAGCTTCTCTCATGTAAATTCAAGTGAGTTTTTGTCTGAACTAAACTACAAACTCAGTTATGGCTGCACTATCAGTTCCAGAAAGCTGTGGTAGGATATGGTACTCATGAAGGATTTGTCCAGAGAGGTTTCAGACTCGGTTTCAGCATTCCTCCTACCCTTATTAAGTTCTCTGGGCTTCATGGGTATCCTGTGTGCAAAAATCATCCTTCTAGAGCCAAATTACAGTCAGAGAGGAGCAACACTGAAGTGTTGCAGAGGAGGGCAGTGTGGCAGTGCCACACTTTGGGGAGCCTGCACATCACAGCCACATATCTCATTTTCAATCCCAAAGTTAATGGATAGTCCTCATCCAAGTGGCGAGCAGTGAATATAGTTAAATTTTCATTAGTCAGCCTGAGGTACTAAGCTCAGTATTGCATACAACTGATGGCTCTCAGTGAGGGACACTCACTGACTGGAACATCCCTAACCACTGGAGTTCCCTACTGGCTCTAAAAAGCTTATGACAATGTAGACAGTGTCCTGGGGAAACAGAAGTCCAAGAAGACACTTGTGGGGATCTTGTCTTCTAGGCTGCTCCATATGAAGCATCATGCGAGGCTGTAAAAAAGGAGTTTATGGAAATGGCCTTGTGGGCACAAAAGGCTAAAGCCTTAAGAACTGGGGAGGATTTTAGCACCTTTTGCAGCACTTTGAAACAAGCTCTGGAACAGGTATCAAATCTGTACCTGGGGTTTGTGGTTCTATGGAAGAAAACAATTTGGTGTATGTGTGTAATGAGATCCCTGGAGAGGCACAATATTCAGTGATTTATAATGTCGAAAAGAAAACTATGCAGTGATTTGATGCAGTCTAAGTGCTTTCAGGAAGAAAAAACAGTAGATTCTGACAGTGATCTTTATCTGTTCCTAGAAAGCTGTAACAAGAGCTAAGAAATTCATGGAAGGAATGAGCACAGAATTTCAACAGTGTGTCTTGGTATTCACTTCTGAGAGATTTACCTCATGGTGTACTAGTCCATCAGGAGAAGGTGGCTCCCTGGAAGGCCTGATTGACCTGGTTATAGGTTATATAAACCAAAGAATAGTTTAATGGCTGAATACCTGATTTAGTGGGTAGTTATATCATTTGATATGCAGTTGACATTAGTCCTATGCCTTAGGACTGTACAATCAATATAAGAATAATGCTAGGCTATCACTGTGTTTATAATGCAGATATAGCAATCACTTTCCAGGAATTAAAGTCAGAGTAGGGGAAAAAAAAAAATAAGTTTCCAGGTATCATTTCTATATCCAGAAACAGTACTGTGCTAATCAACATCTATGCCATGCCTTAAATATGTCAATCCTATTGTATCAAACTGAGAATGTGCTTGCAAAGGAGCAGAAATAGAACACTGGAAATATTACTTAAATCCTAATATATCATTTATCTTTATCTTTCTCAGCTTTGTATATTTATACATGCATAAATCCTGACAAATTCCTGTAAGGAATGATTCTTACTTAACTGTTTGCTTATCCATTCTATCCAATAGCTCACAGTTTGTTGCATGTAATTTTTGCAGTAGCTGACTTTAGTTAAAGAGCATTCCACAGAGTAAGCCTGCATGCAGCTTTTCCAGCTGAGCTGGAGAGATGAGCCATGCTGCAGGAGTGTGTCAAAAATAATCTGCTGCCTGTACACTTCCCTTATCTGTCATAGCTCTGTGGATTTGAGCACCATGGGTGTTCTGTGCAGAAAACAAAATGGGATGATACTCCAATCCTTGTCAGAATCCTGTTTTAGCCTTACATTTTTTCAGTGGTAACAATCCACCCTGGCAGCTAGACATATTTTAATGTTAATTAAATATACTTCAGCTTCAGTGGTGAAACTTTGTTTCTAAGTTTTAGTGTTCTGCTTTAGAAGAAGTGGCATATCTGTGAACATATGAATAAAAGCAAGGACAGGAGGCAGTTTCTTTTTCCCATCTAATCTATTGAGCCCATGCCAGTACTTTAATGGGTGATGATTGGACAGTAGATTGATGGACTGATGTAGTGCTTCCTGCTCAGAGGCCTGAATTTTGTCTTGTATTATGCTGATTAAACTGGAATATATTAATATTTTATTAGTAAGTCATCTGCCCATTTTAGTTGTTAAGTGTATTATCTGCTTTGAATTAGATGCTTATTTAATACTTCACCTTGCTCAGTACCATCATTTAGAAATAAAAATAATTTAAATAGCATATTACATTATATTTAATAATGCATTAGTGCTTCGTGTTAGAGAAGCTACAAGAGTTCATAAAGCTGGAAAGATGATAATAGCCTTATTTAATTTCAACATGGTGGGTTTCAGTATGTCTTTAAAAGGTCAAGTGGTTCTCTGAGAAAAAGTAGATGTGTAAATTGTGCTAGCAGAGCTATTTTCTTTCTAAAGTTGATCTTTTTCCCATTTAACATTTCATAAGTGTTTCAAAGTAGAAGTCAGGTCTACACTGTGTGAATTGCATCAGTAAATGGATTTTTGTAAAACAAAATGCAAGATTAAACATATTGACAGTTGAATAGTAATTATCTATTTCCTTGCAAATTCATACATGCTTAAGTAGTTCAACATTGATTGTTTCTTCATTCTGGTGTTTCAACTCAGATTTGCTCTGAAAATCAAGCCAATAAATTTAGACCTACATGAAAGTTATCTGCCAGCTTTGCACTGCCCATTCAAAATGTGGCCTTGTTAGCTTTGAAAACTGAGCAGCTCCTCACATGAAAGTGTGTCCTGGTCAGGAGCTTAAAGCATAGGGATGGCTTGGTTTAGCTGGTGCAGGATCCACATGTGTTAGGACCGGCTTTGGAGTGACTGGCTTTCTCTTCTGGATGCCTTGAGACCATCTGTCATCTGAAAACATCCCAGAAGAGATCAGCTCAAAGACATCTTCAGGTCATGATTTAGGAAGGCACCAGAGACTTGCTTCCATGCTTAATGTTCAGGATATCTTTAGAAGACTTGAAAAATAGGGTGTACTGAAATGAGCTTTCCATGGATGTGGTTTGTGCCAGCACTGACAGCCATTCTCCTGCCTATTCCCTACACAGGCTCTTTACTCAGCAGGGGGTCCTTGTCCCATTTTTAAACAGAGAATATGAGAAGCCATAAAGCAGAGATATCATGAGAGTGATAAATGTATTATGGTAATCAGACTTTCCCTTCCTTGAGAATTTCCTAAAACATACAAGAAGAAAAATACAGAAGAGTTTTGAATACAGAAATTCAGAGTATCTGAGCACTGAACTTTCTGATTCTCTTCAAAATTGCCATCTCAAAACAAAATCAAATATTTATAACAATTCTGAGTATTCTTGGCTTTACTACACCAAAACAAAAGAGAAAACATCATCAATCACAAGGGGAAAACCTTAGCTAACTGTAAATGTCTTGCAGATTATTAGAAAATTGCCTGCATTTTATAAAAAGTTAAAATAATATGCAACATAGGTTACAGAGGAATTATTAGTGATCATAAAAAAAGATATTATAAATAGGAAATCAGATTATTTCAATTTATAACACATAAAATTAAACCTTTGCTGGGATCTACTCACAGCCATTACACTTTTCCATGGTTGTCTTCTTGTTATAGTTCTGTAGTCCTAAAGCCCTTTTATCTCAGTGAGCATCTGTTTCTGTTATTTACAGTTTCTGTTGCTGTGTCTTGCCAAAAGCATTAAAACTCCCCTATATGTGCAAGTTTAAACCTTTCCATTTGAAATAGATTATTCTTTTATAGTAAAATGTCTTCAAGGCTTAAATACACAAATTGAAATGCCACTTTTAGACAGAACTGAAAGTCTTGAGCTTGCTTTGGCTAAGGGCTAGGGATTTTTTTGTTTTGTTGGTGTTGTTTTTGTTTTGTTTTTCTTTTTTTTGTTTGGTTGGTTTGTTTGTTTGTTTTATTTTGCCTGCACTGCAGACACAGAACAGATTTTTATCTCTTAAATGACATTTTCTCTCTATATGGGCACATTTGTTTTTTTCTGCTTGGCAAAATCTGGTCCAAATAATGATCTCTGTTTTAATTTTATCTGCTTGTGTGTTATTATGCTTGTCCCTATGAGAACAAGATGATTCAGCCTGGGCAGGTGCAGCAACTTTTACAAACCACCTGTATGTTCCAGGGCTTTGGGGCATAGGCTTTGGGACATAGGGGCAAACTCCATCATCTTCAAGTTTTGCGAAAGAACATGAAATCAACGTTTTTAAAATTTACAGCTGCGATGAAGTTAGTTTGTGTGCTGTTGATGAAGGCTGATGCTGAGTACTTTGGTTTTCTTACAGTGTTTATGAATCTGGTCATGTAATGATCATGACTTTATCTGTACCCTGCACTGCCCCTTAACAGTCTGCTAAAGCAGTCCAGTTGCAGCAGATTTGGAGATCACAACTGAAGGCCAATACTCTATTTTCTCTTATCACCCACATAACCAAGAGAAGGATGTAACTCCAGAAGATTTTTTTGATTGTTTCAGATAACTTTTCATGTTGCAAATTGTCCACAAATAACTTCTGGGAAAAATAGATTTTCCCAAAGCCTTTCACTGACTACAATAAAATGGAAGGATATGAGCAATGACCTTTTGATAGTTTGTCCTCATTCAGATCTCGGAACTTATGTGGTGATTAAACTTAATTAGGAGACTTACCACACAGTTAATAAGTCCTTTCTTATTGATTGCTTCTACCTGAATACTGGATATTCATGGAGTTACGGCCCAATGGGAATTTAAAATGAGAGCTGAGCACAGTGTTTCCTGTTTGCCATTGTTCATTTATATAATGTATTGTTTCTGTCAAGAACCATTCTGTATAGAACCTCTTTTCCAGCATGAAATGAAGATCATCCAGATTGCTACCTAGGCAAAAGTCAGTAGAACACCTTTTGTAGCTGCTATCTCAAGTCTAGCTAATTTTGAATGCAGTAGGCTTGAAAAATTCTCCATTTTGCAGTTGTTAAAAATATACTGAATAAGAAACTGCTTACAGTCAACTTCTGGTTAAATTTATATAGTAAAGGTAACCTTAAATGTTGTAACATCATGATTTAGAAACAGTTCAAAGTCCTCTTACCTTGGAGAACTATAAAATGTCACTCTTGGAGTGACAATGTGAAGCATTGTACCATGCTTACATTCATTCCTCTTCAATTATTTCTATCAATTGTCCTGCCTATTTGAGCAGCAGCCCTACAATATTAGCTCCTTTAATACTACACAGACAGTACAAAGAATATTTGTGAAACTCCAGATAACAAAATATGACCTTTAATTTATCAGACAAGTCTTATGTTTTCTTACCTGCTTATTTCTGCTTTTCAGCTTCTCTTGCTTGTTTTTTGATATAATACAGCAATCTCTCAAAATAAGCCATCCAGCACAGCACAAACTGAGACAGATACTCCATTATAGTGAGGAAGTTAGAATCAGGAAGAGTACACTCCTCATTTAATTACTAATTAATCCAGTGAAAAATAATCAAAAACAAAACAGGGCAGAAGGTAGTTGGTTTGAAATGAAGGTTCAATTCCCCCTGAGAGGTTAATGAGGGTTTGAAGTTTAATCCTGTAGAAAGTTGTAAAAATATTATTTGCTCTGTTTAATATGAATGAAATAAGGAGCTTACAGGTGAATCTAAGATGTTTTGGTACAGTCTGTAGGATAAATGGGCATCTTTCAATAGATATGGTAGTTATATTCTTAAAGGCAAACCTGAGTTTTCCTTTGTTTTTATCAGTGTTATAAGCCCCTAGTGAGAAATTTTACTCTCCTATGAAGACTGCATGAAGACTACATTCTGTGGGCAAATAGACTCTTTGGATGCTTAATATCCATTATAAGGAATTTGGGAGTTCCTGTAGGATGTAAAGGGTCATAATATATTATGGTCATTTAGTATGAACTTGCCAGGCTTGACTCTTCAAAGTTTGGAGGGGTTGTACTTCATGGTAGTTTCTCTCTTTATAGGTTAAATTGTCTCAAGAAGGTAAGGCATTGAAGAGCTGCACTCTTACTTATTTGCTACAGGTTCTTTCTCTAACTTAAGAATCTCTTTGCACTTTTATCTTCTCACTGAGCTGACAGTAAGGTTTGTTCAAAATGTTCATATTCTGCAACTCTGTGTGTACCTTCCCTCCGAGCACTGGAGGAGGTCCGAATCATCCTTCTGGGTGGGTAACTCCTCATACATCTTCAAGACTGACCACCGCATCCTCCTGTGTTTCTCCCCACAACCTGTAACAAGTAGAGCTGATGTCTTTTAGCAACACAAAAGGACATATACCTTCATCTGATCCATCCAGAGCTCACTCTTGCATCAAGCACTGGCTAGACAAGTCTGTAAGCACTTAACAAAAATATAGGTAAGAGCAGTGTCCCCCAATAACACAGTAACTTCCTGAGGTGAACTTGGACCTCTTCTCTACCCCATGCAACCCAGTCTCAAGAATATGTGCACAGTAATGGAAATGCATTATATGAAAGAATTTTAGTATGGGCCATTACTGAGATTGTGATTTCATTTCCTGGCCACATGAGACTGTCTGTGGACTGTTTGCCCCTCTGTCCCACCCAGAGCTGCTATGGCTTCCTGTCCTGCCATGCAACTGACGTTTCAGTCAGATTTCATCCCTAACTGCATCTGGAGGAATGATGTGGGTCTCTGTCTTCCTCTTGCAGATGTCAGAGGAGTCATGATTCAGAAAGAGCAGTGTCAAGATCATGATGAGCAAAACTAAAGGAGAGAGAGTTGTTTATAAATGGAGATAGACCTTGTTTTCTTCACTTTGTTATTTATTTCCCTAACAGATCTCTGGGACTAACAATGTGAATTTGTATTCTGTTAAAGGGTTTGTTTCAAAGAAAGTATTCTCTAGTCTAGGTTGCTCTTCACAGACTCACGATTTTCGACCTTCTTACCTATTCCTTTTCAAGGATGCTGCTATTTCACATCAATAACTGACACCTTTATTTCAGAGCACAAAATAGAATTACACTCCAGCCCTGACAATATAATAAATCAGGAGGGATAAAACACATATTAGTGAAGTTCACATAGTTGGTTTGTCCCAGCTGACCTATAGATATAAAGCTATGATTAAAGTTTTTTTGGACTGCTTCTTCTCAGTTGTGACACAAGATTTAACTGTGACTCAAAGATTTGACCTTTGCTGCTCTTCTCTGCTTACCTTGATTCTTTGGAATTATTGTTATTCCCTTGAAGCCTTTCTGCCAGCATGGAATTAACAGTCTGTTGTGACAAAATATTGTGTATTTGGCAGAAGAATGAAGCCATCTAGAATTCAATCAGGTTAGACAATGTCATGGTGCACATCCTGAGTGAATCATTTCTCCCCAGCTTTTTTAATCAAAGAAATCTTGGCCATATAACCTGGAAGAGTAATGCTGGATAGTCACATAGCTGTCTACAATTAAGGTTTAGGCACGTCAGGGGTTTTTTTATGAATTAAGATTTAAAGGATGCCTACCAGAGCACTTAATCTTTCAGATGGGTAACAGAATAAAATCTCAAAGCCACAGGTTTATTTAGAGTATGAAAAAATTTATTAACCTTCTTGGAAGTGTTTTTACTGAAGAAGTTCCTTGTGGTTCACCATATTGGCAAAAACAAGCATAAATAAAGGAAGGTAGAAAAACGTGAACTGAATACTCCTGAGGAAAACAATCTCTGGTATTTATGAATTCTCCACTGGGGATGAGATTATAAAATGAGGGAAATGTGTACAGTTTTACTGGGTCTATCCAGATTCGTTGTAGCAGAGTGTATTACCCAAACCAACTGTTTGGGAAGAAGCAGTTATTGAAACTACGTGTGTTTTTCATTGTGTAGTAAGTAGGACTTTCGTTGCTTTTAATGGAGTTTCTGTTATTTCCAATTCTATGTATATTTTTTTTTTCATGCAGTTGCTATGTGTCTACTGGTTTCATCATTACTAAATCCATGTGTTCTCCTTGAAACTAAATCCAGATAAAGTTCCACACCATTTCCCTCTCGCCTTTCCATTTATATTATACACTAGAAGAATTTAAGCTAATGTAATAGTGTCAAATTGAGATGTATTTCACAGTGCACTTTTCCCCTGATGAGGAATGGGCAAATGTAATCAGCAATTATTTTTTGTGTGACCTTTCCAAATCAAATTGTTATTTCCTTGCTTTTCATTTGAATTTTGCTCCCAGTGGTGTAGAACTGCTGCAGCTAGTAAAAATCATAATTTATTGATAGAATCGCATAATAATAGTCTCAAAAAAAACCACACATATTGTATGTTTTAATGAAATAATTCAAAGAAATGTATAAGCTGGCCAAGATTAAAATTCATGATTTTAGTTCAAGAGGACTTTCCACGATCCCCATAGAGATGTTCTGGAGCAGCTGCAGAGTAGTGAGTGGACCTTGCCTAGGATAGATCCCATGTTAATTATGGAATTACAGCAGGGAGTTGCAATAGCACTAAGGATCCAGTCTGGTGTCTGTAGGGGGTCCTCTTACCACATGTTCCTGATTTACACCTACTGGGTGAATAAACAACACAGTTTAATGCCTTCCCAGTATAGACAGCTTTGGACACTTTGCCATGACTGCCTGGTTCTTTTGGGATCTAGAGAGCATTTGTTCGTGAAAGACATCCAGTGAGTAACTGTGCATGGAGTCGATGAATGAATTATGATCTCTATCCGTGAGACTTATTTCCATTATGTTAATCCATTCCTTATGCCCACATACCTCTTCTGAACAACTTAGCCTTTCTTATAAATGACATAGAAGAATTTCACCCACTCCCCCATTTTTTTAAAAAAGTACACATAACAACAACAACAACAAAAATAAATAAAAGCTATGCAACATTATCTAAAACTCATGATTAATTTACTGTAAGTCAAGGAAACCTTTTAGAAATAGGATGTTGTCTCACTTATTCAGTGACTCAGTTGATAAAACCTCAATAAAAACTGTTGAAACATCTTATTGAAAAGCTAAATATGTTAAAGGTAACTGACTTTCAGAAAATATAAATATATTATTAGCTATTTATATAACTATAAATATATTATTAGCTCACTGGTTTAGGTATGCACATATACACACATATTTTGAGGGAAGATACTAATTCAGAACAGAAACATGTAGGATCATACAATTTTTTTGTTGTTTTTCCTGTGCTGGTCACAAGACATTTCTTATGGGTCTTTTTCTGGTATTTCTCAGATTTCCATTTAGTCCCAGGAAGTTTGTTGTAAGAAAAGGAGGCCAGGATGAAGAGAAACAATTTTAAAGATCATAACAGGAAAAAACAAAATTAAAACTTTCTGTATTCTCACATCATCATAGTAGTTGTGTTGTGATGTGTTGAATTCTAGATTTTCACTTTCTTGGTGAAGTACAAAAGGAAAAGTTTCAGTAAAATATTTGATGTTCAGTTTCAGTTCTGTTTTATGGAAAATATATCTAAACTGAGAACAGATCGAAACATACATACAAACAAAATGTATATATTTTATATATGTGCATATATGTCCATTTATTTGTGTATATATACATAAAAATAAATGTAATTTTTAAATATGACATACACTTAGATGTTCAGATAGCATATTTACTCACCTTCTGTAGTTGTCCAAAGAAGTTGTGGATGCCCCATTATTGGAAGGCCTCAAGTCCAGGTCAAATGTGCTTTGAGGAGCCTGATCTAGTGCAAGGTGTCTTTACTCATAGCTGGGAGGTGGGAATAGATGATCTTCAAATGTCTTATCCAACCCAAAACATTTTATGATTCAGTATTGGAAAGGGAATAAACAGGAAAAGGCCATCTCCTCAAAAGCAAATAGGTCAGCTTCTGGCATGGTGAAGAATGTTCATGCTAAAGCAAGTGAGGGATGCATGAAACATGGAAAATATTCATTTTCTGTGCTGCAGAATAAGTATCTGCATAAAACCACCATGGTTTCATTTGCAGTTTTGGGGGCCTATTGTACTGATTCTTCCTTGCAAGCCTGTTATGGATTGTAATTTTGGGACAAACTGGAACACTGATCTCCTGAATTTGGATAATGCTTCTGTTTGACAATTAGCAATAGGATACTTCTATCTCAAGTACATATTTTTCTGAGCATGATGTGGGCTTCTTGCAGCGTGTGCTTTCATTTGCACTGCAGATACAGGACTTGGTTTATTGATAGGTTTGATGGGTTTTGAAGTCAAAGAAAATATGTACATTTGAGCTAATAAGACTGACTTTGTATTTGGACATGATTTATGTATGACTGCTTTTTACTCATCTTGCTTTCCTTATCTCTCAGATTCTTTACTGATATGAACCAATACAATGAAAGAGAAAGATATCGTTGGTCTAAAACTCTGCTGCCACCAAAAGCCTATACATTGAAGGAAGCATTTAGGTTTGCCACTCTCCTAGTAGCGGTCTAAGTGGTGTTCTGAGGGATCACAACTGTATCACTCAAACACAAAAAACTATAATTACAAACAAATATTTAGTGTTTCGCTAATTATCCCTCATCTGCTATTTTTCTGACTGCACCAGCCTTATTTTATCTCACTGTTTTAGTTAAAGAAATCGGAGATCTTTGCACTGACTGAGAATACATACAGTTGGCAAATATGACAAGTTTGTCCTTTGCATTGCTGGGTTCTGGTTAGTTCTTAAGTTATGAAACCCCACCACAAATGGCCTCTTGCTAAATTTCAAAGCACTTCCATATTTCAGAACCAGGCTGCCTTTCAGCAAGTCACTTTTGTCAAAGCCTTGGTGTTCCTTCAAGAGATTGTCAAGGAGTCCTAAAAAATGTACAAGTTGTGACTGCCCTGTTCTGTTCTGCACCATGTATTTGAATCTCTGGATTTTATTTAAATGAAACAAAGAAATGTGTATTTTTTCTGCTTAGGAATAAGTTACAGCAGGAGTATTATTAGACAGAAGAAGTAAGTGTGCCTTAGATGGTGATTAAGAGTTGTGTTCTTCTTCTTTAAATGACTAACCTGGAGTGAGAGGTTGGATGTCTTTTGAAAACTTAAACCTGTTTCACCTGAACATGTTTAACTAGTTAATAAGAAACATCAAAAAAGACAAAACCCTGAGGTCAACTATCATTTTTTTGTAAAGCCATTCGATGATGTTTAAATTTGTTTTTTGGGTCTGTCTATAACATAAGTTTAATAACCTAGCTCAAATGCAGATTTCTAATTTTCAATTAACATAGGAATAATTTTGTTTGCTAAAATAAAATAAATGAATGAATGAAAAGTCTGAACCATGAAATGTTCTAGGTAGCACTTTTTAAAATTCCAAATTTCAAAAAATCATGTGGCAACTGTATAGCTCAAGCTTTAAGTATTAACTTTTAACCTTTGACCTTACAGATTTTAACCAATGAAATGTCTCTTTAAACTTTAAAGGAAACAATGATAACGAGCGCCTGGCGATTGCTAGACAGCGAATTCCATATCGACTTGGTCGAGTAGTTGATGAATGGCTACTCGACAAAGGTAAAAAACATTGATTAAAACTTCAAATAAAAAAATAATTTGAACATAACCAAGTAGTGCTTCATTGTAACACTAATAAACATAAAAATAAATTTCAGTAAAACTAAATTAAAACAATTTTTAAAAAGTAAAATATAGAGTAATATTTGCATACCTTGTATAATAATTTCTATACATTTCTAGAAGTTTCAGCTGTTTAATAATCTTACCCTGTTAACTTAAGGTTAAAGGGACTGTTAAATATAATCCACTAACTCAATCTATGAAGGTACTCATAGCAAACATTAACCAAAAATTATAAATCATTCATAGATTATATTATATGTTCCAGCATCTAAATTATTAACTAAAACTATCTGTAGTTATGATATCTTCATTATGGTCCTGAAAAAAAAAATTTGTTTAAACTGTAGGTATCTTAAATAGTGGGCAATATGAATTGCCAATCAAAATGAAGTCCCTTTAACGTTTGCAACCTTCTAAGGGGATTTTGGAACAAACACTAATTAAAACAGAACTTAAAGTTGTGTGCATGCTTTTTGTGAGCAGAAACCAAATAGTCACTAAAGTGACTATTCTATTTACTAAGAGTGGTACTGTTGCTGAGGATTTCTCTGTTTAATGGAAATATGCCATGATTTCTCCATCGGTATGTGTATCATTTCTAAAGCCGCTTTTACATCTAGAATCTTTTATTTTAACTGATAGCCTTGCTGAAAGCCAATCAGACATCTATTTTTGAATCTGCCTCTGAGATACTCAGTGTGAACCATGTGTTTCTTTTCAGTGTGTATGTTGAAGGGAAATAAAACATTTAAATACAAAAAGGAAATATTTAATTAAAAAATGTAAACATTCACTTATATAGAGATGCAACGGATTACTGCATAAATTCTTTAAAATTCACTTGACCTAGTGGCTTGATGGCATATATATAAAGTCTGTGTGTATATACATATTTGTATATGTCTATGCATACATCAATTCACTTGTACATAAAGCTATAGGCTCTATGCTGCATTACATGGAAAAAAACACCTTTTTAATGTTGACAGACTTGAAGAAAATGTTATCTTAAGGAATTAGAAAACCTGGCATTCTTGAGACACGCCAAAAAGTTAACACTGCTTTCAAGTAAAAGGGAGAGGGGTATATCTTGTAGTGCCAAACACATTTGCAAATATATTTGATTGGCCTTTTAGCAAAAAACATATAAATCCCAAAACGTCGTAAATTAAGAAGAATGCAAATGCTCTCCAAATTTATGCATTTCATGGACACCTCATTAAAAAGCAATGAATTATGAGTCAAATACTTTTCTTATAGTTTATTGCTCTCATTTTTCACCCCATGACAATCTGTTATCACTTGTGTAGAGTACAGCGTTCACAGTCAACATTTTTGCATGTATATAATATTATCTTCACAGGGCGTCAGCTCACAATCTTCAATAGCCAAGCAACCATAAAAATTGGAGGCAAGGAACGTGGCCACCCTTTCCAAGGCCAGCTCTCTGGTCTTTACTACAATGGCTTGAAAGTTCTGAATATGGCAGCAGAAAATGATGCCAACATCGTGATAGAAGGAAATGTGAGACTTGTTGGTGAAGTGCCTTCCTCTATGACAACTGAGTCCACAGCCACCGCAATGCAGTCGGAGATGTCCACTTCAGTCATGGAAACAACTACCACATTGGCCACGAGCACCGCCAGAAGAGGAAAGGCTCCGACCAAAGAACCCATTGGTCAGGTTAGTCAGCTTCCTCACCTTTTGCAAATATCTTCTCACTTCTGAGCACGGCTTCCTTTGTTGCATTCCCTCTCCAGATGAAATTGTTCCTGTTAAAGAAATGCATGAGTTATTGTTGAAAGTTCTGTACCATACCCGGCTCATGGATGTGATGTTCATCAGCATTTTGAGGGGAAGCTAGGGCTTTGCTTTTCTTCTAAATTAGGCAAACTTACCAGTTCAGATTGTTCTGGTGCTGAGTTATATTGCTCTGTCATCCATCTTCATAGTGGTGCATATTTTTAAATACCCTTTCTTCCTTTGATGGCTTACATCGATTACTTTCAGTGTAGGAATGCAGGATGTCTGGAATTAGAGATAATGAAATGAAGTGGTGACTTTATCCATGAGAAAGAGAAAAGAGACCCAGTTTTAAGAGAGAACAGGAAGGAGGTGTGAAGACAAAAAGTTGTAAGAGGCTGGAAAAGAGGGAATTAGCACTTTCTCTAGTCCCACGATTGATCATCTTCTCTGGCAGTACTCCTCATAAGACGCGGTGGCAGCAGAGGGAATTAAGAGCACTCTGCACCATGGGAGATTCAGCATCCCAGTCATAGGCTGTTGTTTACTGTTTGTTGGGGTTATTTGCATCTCATGAATTCGGTGATATATTTAGTTGCTTTCAGGTTGTGTCAGGATGTCTGTATAATATGTGGGGAAATTTAATTATTGGGAAAGGAGGGGAGAAAAAAAGGTGAATGAATTAAGTAACTTCATCTTGTGGGTACCCTGAGCAGTCAGACATTGTGCTTTAAAAAACCTAAAACTTATCAAGATGTTCCTGTGGTGGGGAAGATTCTTTTATATTTATTCTTTCTTTAAAAAGAAAAGCAACAACAACAACAACAAAAAGCAAAAAAAAAAAAAAAAAAAAAAAGCCCAGACAGAACAAACAAAAAAAACCCCTTCAACCAAACCAAATAAAAAATAGTACACTGCTAAAAGCTTTTCTTGTTCTTTTGGTTCACGAGCTTGCTTGTGTGCCCAGTGTGCCATCAAGACATGACAGACAACTACACTCCTGAGATACAGAAGTAGGACAAGGAAGACAGAAAGCATCATGAAGGACTGCTGAATAAGGTTCATTTTCTCAAGAATGAAGCACATGCAGATTAGACAGAGGCTGAGGTCAGGCTGCCTGTTTTCTGTGTAAAAACTCAAGTCACAGTGTGAATTGGGGCATCAAACTTAACACTTCCGTTTTTCTGTCTGTAATATCTTTGTATGCTTTCTCCTGTGGATCAAAAACTACAGTAAAGCAAAAGTTAAAATTGTTATTTAATAAACTTGAAGTAGTACATTTAAGGTAAAAATTATCCTTTAAAAAAGTATTTTTACTTGCAGGTTGCAGGGGGCTTTAATAGTTATTGCCATAAGTGACAGAGTTTTAATAAATAACAATACATTTTCTTTGTTCTTAATTCTGTTTTAAATAGTATCTTGCACCCTATTATCCAACTAGTGTGACCTTAATATTTTTCAGTAACAAAATTTAAGACTTCATCAAATTTACCGAATGAAGATATGTCTCTAAAAGTGTAGAACACCCTCATGGTGTGGAATAATTTGAGCTAAATTAATATTATTAAATTAAAATTAAACAAAGTTAAGCTGTTCTGTAAGTTCCCAGCATATTGTTGGCCTCTGCCACTGTCTCGTGTAACTCCCAGGCACAACTTTGGAGGAAGAATGTCACAGAGACCATTCTCAGTTGGCACCTTGCATGTTCTGTAGGCAGCGGGAATTTACTGGTATAATTGCTTTGCCATTTGGCCTCGGTTTCTGGGAGTATTCCCCAGTATAATTTGCACACTATTTGCATGCTTAGCCACTAAAACTTTTCTTTTTGTGGTGTTCCAATGAGATACTTTTGGAAGAAAATTTTCTTAAGCTAACAACTGTGGTGAGGTATAATTTTTTCTGAAGAGGGGAAACAAAACAATTAGGGCAAGATTATATTCCCAAGCTGATCTGTTTCTAGGCTGTGGTGCCTGGAATAAGATATGACTCTTATTGACTCTATCAGAACCTCCACTCAATTTTTTAGAGAAGTTCACTACCACTGGGGCTGAGTGGCCTCAAAGCAGTTCCTCATCCTTTTTTGGCAGAAGTGGCTATGCCAAAATACCGTAAACTCTTTGATAACCCACCATGAGGAGCTTCCAGCAGGCTCCAGGAGCAGCCAAAGGAGCAGAGCATCGCTCCAAACCAAGTTTTGAGGGTGAAGGTTTTGATCAGCTTCTTTCACCTCTTAGCCTGGATGGAGCAAGGACTTCATGCATCCTTTGAGAAACTCCTGATTTAAGAGCCCGAAAGCAACATTTGTGAGGAACGCATTCCATAGTAACATCACTGCAGCACCTGGGGCATCTTGACTTTGTAAATGACCCCTTCTTGACTCCATCTGTGTCTGAATGCCCTGTCTGGTAGAATCAATGTGTGTAATTTTATACACTTAATTAGTCAGCGACTGCACTGGAACACGCTTTGCCATCAGACCCTTGATTTGAATTTGAGAGATTGATAAACTCCCAAAGTCAGAGGTGAAATTTGTCTGCAGGATGCTATACTATTCATGCAACAAAGACCTAGGAAGCTACTGAAGCACCTTAGAGACATAATTTCTTCTCTTCATTCATACTGACACCTGAAAAGGCTGAAAAGGCTGACCTGGAACAGAGACTAGACAGAGCAAAAGGAATAAAATGGGTATTTATTGAAAGGATATGCCTTGGGCAGTGCAAGACCCCAGCCAAGGCTACACCCAAGTTGTACCCAGATGGATCCCAGTCCCAGTTTTTACACTTTTACAAGTTTTGGTTCCTCTACACATTGCAGCCTACTGTCCAGCCACAGCCCCAGGTTATGAAGTCTCAACCTCTTGCCGTTCCCTTTGCCATTGTTTGTGCTTTTTGGGTAATGGGTGTCCTTGATTTTTCTAGCTGGGAAGGGGTTGTTTTGTCTAACTACCCTGTGATGAGAACTTACTAACACCTAATATGAAGTTTCAGAGTTGCACATCAATCAGCAGAGAATCTGAAAAATATGAAAGCTAAAACCCAAGGCATCAATACCTGGTTCTTATTCTATATGCATGTAATAATTTCTGAGCTTGTGAGCCATATGGCTCCCACAGGTCTGTCCTGCAGGGTGCTGAGTAACCATTTTCCACCTCGATGTCGCTGGAAATAAAGGCACTCACCATCTTATAGAAAAAAAAAAATCTACCTTTGATTTCTTCATTTTCTTTCATTTTTGCCCTTTACTTTTTTTTTTCTTGATTTTTGCTTATATATAATCTCTGCAATGGTGTCAACTACACTGACATACAGTAATGCACAAGAAGAAAAATTACCTCTCCAGTATTAATTAGGTAACTGAGGAAAATATCCAGCTGAACAGCAATTGCTAATGAAGAAAACCTTGCATTACTGCAAACCAGTGTGGGGCTGAAATAGAATAGAAGCAAATTTTCTAATCAGTCAGAGATTGTTTGCTCCATTTGCAGAGGTATTGAATTCAATTAAAGATTGCAATACTTAAAGAAGATCATTTAAATCACTATTTATAAGAAAGGTTCTTTTAAAAAACCTACAATGTTTAATTGATGGAGTCTCCGCTCCCTCACAGATATTGACAAAAGCAATATATGATGCAAGATACACATGGGACTTCCAGAAAGTGTGTTGAATACTGTTCTGCATGATTTTAGATGAAGGAGGTATTAGTGCTTCTGAGAAAGAAATGTTTTTTGCTGAGGACTCTAAATGAAGGTTTCCCAGCTTGGAAATATTTTAACAATGGATGTTTTGGTGATGACAGACATCTTAATTTTTGCAATAGGAAATGTAAATTTTTCAAAGGGGAGAAAGGTACTCAGAGTTTATTGAATGTCAATAGTTGGTGAATGCCTGTTTTTCCTTAGTGCCTTAAATCCTCCCCCCCTACTTCCCATTTTATTATAATGGCATTCAAGCTGTCAGCCTCCATGCAAGGCTCGGTGTAAACACAGAGGAAGTAAAAGTCCCTGCCTCCAGTATCTCATACAATAAACAAAAGGTATCAAGTAAGGAGAAGGGGAAAAATAGGAAAGCAGGAGATGTGAGGAAGAGGGAAATAAAGCAAGCATTACGTTGTTTCAGTGTTGACAAGTGTGCAGATTTGCAGCCATTGTGGGAGGGACACTTTACTGCGCGGAGGTTTTTTTATCCAGGCTTTGATTCTACAACTGTAGGATCACCACAGGGCTACAGCAGATTCTGGATCAGGCAATTTAAGGACTGGGCTGCCTGGTCAAAGAGTTGGTGCAAAATTGGCACCAGCTCTGGGGGAAGCCCTGGCCACTGGCATGGGAGCTGAGGATTGCAGGGGAGGTGCTTTGCTTCCCCCACGCTGCATGGGAGGAGGCTCAATATTTTGGATACCTTTTTGAGCATGTAAAGAAATCCCCCAGCTTAATTTTTGCAGGAACAGGAATTGTGCTAAATGAATATATGTGCTGCTAACTTTTAGGGAGCCTTGTATGCACTTGGACTCAGAAATCATGAATTTGGTCTAAGAATATCACTTTTTTATGAAGTTATTCAGCAAAATCATGCAGTTAAATTCACCCTTCTTTTTTGTCTATTTTAACACTTTTAAAAAGTCTAATTTGCAAGGTTTTCTATTCAGTCTTGAAGGTGATAAACATCTTTTAAAACTGAAAATAAAGATTCTCATGTTGTAGAACTCCAGGAGCTGAAATGTTAAGCTAAACACTGAGTACTGCAAGGTTTGCAATAAAAATTACAAGAGTTGGCAGAAGCCTGAAAGGCTTCAAAAGGACTTAGAGAATGGGTTTTGCTTGAATTAGGAAAGCCCAATCAAGCCTTTAGTATCTCTTTGGCACAGCTTTGTGAATCTGTATTAACTGGAAATCATAAATGAAGTGATAGTAAATCAAGAATAATATGCTCATTTCTCATCCCTTTCTAAGGATTTGATTATGACAGCCTATCCACAGAGCAGCCTCTACTCTCATGCACTGGAAACTGTTTCTGAAAATTGTCTGCAAAATAGCTTATTTTAATTTTCCATAATGTATTCTGGCAGTCCTCTTTCTTCTCTTCAGGGTGGGTTCTTATCAATAACACTAAGCCACTTAGCCAGCAATTGCTGTATACTGTGAGATGATTACGTGTTTGGGAACAATAGGAACTGATTTTTGGTCAGGCAGAACTAAATCAATGAGCTGAAATTTGGTCAGTTGCCCTGGAGGGCATACATCAGGTGAAGGGTATGTTTCCTTATATATAGTGAAGCAGCATATTTAAATAGTATTCACTGTAGCAGAGACAATGACAGGCTTGGCTCAAAGACTTCACCTGCCAAATAAAAACAAGCAGTGGAGAAAACAGGGATGTTATCCATTGAAAGAGTTCAATTTTAGGACTGGCAGTTGAATGACCTAAACATGACCTCTACACAGGACAGCAAATATGAGCATGTTTTATGGAGACATGCTGATCATTAAATGAATAAAGATAATATTAATAGGGAGATGAGTTTTTTCTACCCATTTTGCTTTAAAATTATGTACTGTATAGTTTGCAAAGTCCTGTTTCTATGCACAGGTGTTGTGTTCTTTTCATGTATCTGCTTCCACTTCTTTCTCTAGATGGTCACACCAGCTTGGACACCAGCTTGTCCATAGTTATCAGCCCCAGTAAGCAAAGCTCCTCCCCAGGGCTCTGATAAATCATAAGGATTTGACTCAACAGATGCTCACTAGTGTAAAGTGAATGCCACAGCTTCCAGTATCCCAGTGCTCAGCACCCATACATGTCCTTTAGATGACAGATCCTGGAAAATTTGAGTGTTCAGGGCGAATCTCATTTGCGGTAGGATCTCTGTGCAAAATGGTGATTGCAAAGTGCACACGTTTCAATTGCAGGTTGACAGAAATTTACCTAGGTGCATGAAACCCATGCACTTCTTGGTTTGTTTTGTTTAAAATATCACAGTAAGAATTTTAAGATTCTTCTAGTGAGTTTTTGATCATTTGATTAATTGTTTTAAAACACAGTTGCCAACATCACTGACACTCAAGTTGTCAAAAAACTTAAAAAGAGGATACAGTGAACATCAAAATTCTCTATCTTTGTTTTAATATTTGCTACCTGATCACGTTTGATTTTCCCATCCTACTGCAAAATATTTGCATATTGAATATTGGCTTTTCAGCTGGAGTACTGAAATTGTGTCAATAGGGTGGCTTTAGAAAATCAGTATTCAGTGCCTCTTGAACTGGCTCATTGGTCTGTTGTTTTCAAGTATTACTTAATATGATCTCATGGTTATCTGTCTATCCCTCTTAATAAGTACTGAATTTCTTGACCAATTCAGTCAAATCTGGTTCAGCATAAAGATTTCAAGGATATTCAGCTTCCAGAAAAGCTAAATTGTGTCAGTTCTGGTGCCTATTCTGGTCTTCTGTTGCATAGTGCAGAGCCAGGTCTTCCCCTGCTTTGCATTTAAAAGGCAAAGATGAAAAAGAAAAACAAGCTGTATGTGTGTATTTAGGATGAGTTTCTCAAAAAATCCCTCAAACTCATTAATATTTCTATATTCCATCAATGTTTTTCAAAATCTTATCCTATGACACTTTTATATATACTCTAACAATATCCTTAATTGTGCCAAGCTCAGAGGATGAAATTTAGTATTAGTTGTTGGCATTTGTTGGAGAGGAGTGGTTCATAGAACCTCTTTGGAGCACAGTGGAGCACCAAAGGTAAATCCTAACCAGCTGCATGGAAAACTACAGGCACAGAAAAACTGAACATGATCAGCAATGCTGCTTCCTTCCTACTGCACTGCACAGTCCAGAAAAGACTTCTGGTTTGTCTTTGTCTCTGTTGTGGGTTAACTTCAAGAGGCACCATCCACATGGGATGAGTTTCCAGCCCCCCCAAAGGAAGCCAAAACATGACATTTCTGTTCAGACAGTGGGATATGTCTAAAACCTTGAGCACTGCTTTGAAATTACCCCCTATGGTGTGTACACACAGGGGAAAATGAAAATGAAATTACAGGAGTGTTAGCAATCCAAAAATGGCAAAGATGCTTGCATAAATTGCTGATAAATTAGTTGCAAATAAAATTTCTTTTTAAGTACAATTTGAGAGAAAAGGATGTCAGGCCACATTCTGCTTTAATTTTGGTTTTCTTTCATGTTTAAATGACCAAGTTCATTTATTACAAGTTGCTTTATTATGTTTTTTGGTTTTGTTTTTTTTTTTAACCCAGATTGGTCTTATCCAGTCTCATAATCTGACACATTACCATGTTTGAAAATGGTGAAATTTAGTGGAGCAAACATCATCTTGGTACCAATGTTTTTTCATAGCCTGCTGCCTTTTTTTATTCCTAGTAAGTTGCTCATGTCATGTTAGGATAGTAACATTTCTAAAACATCCCTCTGCATAACATCAGACAACATCAAACTGTTGCTGAGCTGTCGCACCCAAATTTAGGCAGTGATTTTTTGGCGAAATATTTCCCTTGCAGTTACAGCTCTTTTGTCAACCTCTTTTCTTAGGAAGGGTCCTCACATGAAGCCATGCTTGGTCCTCTCTCGTACTCTGTGCTTCCACTGTTCCTTCTCAGTGCCTGCCAGCACCCTAAACAAACATTAAGATTACATGGAAATGTGATTGTTTCACCCAGGTGGAACAAGAGGTTGTTGCTGAGCTGGTGACCCTTAACTGTGCCATCACACGGCTGCAATGCATTTTTCTGCATTTGAGGTGGCTGAAAAAGACAGGGTGTGTTATAGTCACTGATTCTCAGCAGCCTTGAATGATAGAAATCCTTGTGTTGTGTCTCAGAGCTTCTGTTCTACCATGAAAAGAAAGCAAGAGTCGTTCAGTCCCCTTATCATTTTCTGGAGCCGTTCTAAGCCTGAAGATCTTGTTAACCACTTCCTTTGGTGCATTTTTGTGATTGAAGCACTGTGTGTTTTACAAGCTTGGCTCACACAGTTTCCTTTCAGAAAGCATGAAATAATACATTCTGTTTCTGTTGTGTGCAATTCCTGAGAGCTGAGGGAAAGAAAAGTAAATTGACTTAAGGTGTGACCCTCCACTCTCAGTGGTGAGAGCCCAGAGCAGGCACCCTGCCCTGACAAAGCTTCAAAGTGCTGCCACACTTGCAGCCCTCCCAGTGCAGTGTCAGTCCTGCTGCTGCAGCCAGCCTATGGATTTCAAGTGTTTCCATGGCACATGGAGCTGCTGGCAGATGAATTTTCTTTCCGTTTCTAATTAATCAGGCTAATTGCTGCAAGTTGCAGTGTTCAACCTGCTTTTATGTGTGGCTGGCAAGGACCTGACTACAGCAGTCTGTTGTGTGATGTTTTGTTGAACATCAAGCGTGTATCAGAGCCCTTCAAAATGTAGGTGTTACAACTGTTTATGTACTGAAAATTTCCTCTAAACACAACGGTGACAGCAATGTGAGAAACCTTTCTGCTCACTTACAGTTATTAAGACCAAATCTTCATTCACAGGCACGCCTGCTTCATAGACTGCCAATCATTTTCTTTAATCAAATGTTATTCTTGAGACTTTCAGTTAATAAATTAGTACAGAAGGTTTCTGCAAGACCCTTTTTCCCCCCGCTGTGGGTAGTATCAACATCCTATGTCTGTCTTGAATAACTCAATAAGTACTTCGTGATTTATGGATTTATTTAATCTGTTAGCTAAACTTGTCTTTAAATATTTGTTTTCATTTAGTAATCAACAGTTGATTCGAACAGCTGAAACTTATGCTTTGTTTATATGCTGGCATTACTTCAGAGTTAGATACTTCCTAATAGTTATGTCTTGATGCTCTTTGTCTAGAACATCTGCAATTCTGTTATGAATAATTTTGTATGCAGTGTTCTCTTTTTTTGCATAGCTTTTCTTTCACTTAATGAATCTGTTGAAACATCTCTTTTTTGCAGTACAGTTTCTCAAGCACACGCATATATTTATACGCACACACACACAAACACATTTTTAAAAGGCAGATTAAGTTATTAGATTGGAATTTTTTAATGTGAAGGGGAACAGTAAAGTCTCCAAATAGACTTAAAGAAAAAGCTATGAAACTTGCCAGTTTCTCCAAAGAGGAAACATAAATGATGGGCAGGGTCAAGTGCATGAAAGAAGAGAAGAACTGAAATTTTTCCTTGGATCCAACTATGGCCCTCTCTCCTAGAAGTGCATAGGAACATGGGGTGAGAAATAGGAACCATTTTCTTAAAGTCCACTCCAGACGATCTGATGACATATTCACCAACTGAATGCAAATCAAACAGGTTTGTATTCTGACCTAGGGGAAATGATACCATCTTCCTCCAGTTCCTTTCCATTAATAAATAACCAAGCACTTCCCTGCTGTGAGATGATGATGGGCTGAGGATCAAATCCATTTGTGTCTTTGATGTGTTCAGATACATCATCACTATGGATTGTGTCTGTATCTAAAATCACAGTGGTGTGAGTACCAGGTTTTGGGAGAACATGTAGCAGGTAGCAGTAGAAGTAGTTCTGGAAAGGAAGAAACTGTGGAGGAGGAAGCCCAAGTGAAGAGATTCCATGGTGCTGACATTTCCTCAGATCCGCGAGGAAAGAGGCTCACACGGGGAACAAAACACTTGGAAGGTGCAATGTTATCTTTCTAGTCTTTAAATCCAGCCACATACGAAATGTCTGGGGCTTTGTGGGTGGATCCTGTTGAGAAGAAAGACTGAAGCAGTCGACAGGGCTTTTGAAAAGAAGCTTGCAGGTTTTCCTCAGCTCCCAGCATAACACTATAAATATACAGAATATTCTGACATTTTCATGTATTTAAAAAAAAAAAAGTAAAGATGGGTGAGGTCAGAACAAATGGCCTTAGCCATATATCAAATGACAGTTGCATATTATTTTCAGGATTTTAAAGCAGGACATCGTTATCTGTGCTGAGTGACACTGTGAGGATGCTGGGAACAGCACGAGTGAGGTTCTGATGTTCATGCAGCCACAGCTGAATCTGCTGACTAATAGATTATTGGTTTTCCTCTTCCTGTCCAGATTCTCTGGTGATTTTCACAAATGTGCTAGCATTAATAAATTCCAAAGATAAATATTCCCCCTTCTTTATGTCTATTTCAGATAATATTTTGGAAAAATGAGTGTGGATCCTCTCTCCATGTTTCACGAGGTCACAAATTCACTAAATTTAAGTGTCTGGAAATTATACTGAATCCTTTAGGGATATCTATCTAGACTTAATGCATTCAGGAAAGCTGGTAATTCCTTACATTAATACAAAGACCTAGTTGCTTAATTCCAGACTTCCAGGAGTATTGAATATGACAGTCTGAATACATTTTCTGTAGGTGTGATGGACTTGGTAATTAACTGATTTAATCCATGCCAAAGCATTATCAATACTTTCATATCCCACTGTGGAGGATGGCAGTGGTAGCTAGATATGTGTTGTCGTCTAAAAATTAAATATTTGCATATGTATTTGAGTGTATAAAGATATTTTTTTCACTACATTTTTATGGTGAGGTGATGTCTAATTGCACCTAGGATAGCATAACACTTAAAATATTTCCCTGATAATGACATTAACATTTCTTGTCCCTGGGGTGGGTGGTAGCAGCTTCTGTCACAATACACAGCCATAGTCTTAGAAATAATATTTTTCTGAAGGGGTCAAAATGGCCAAATATTGTAGTTAAATGAGGCATAAAGACAGTTGTAGTATTTTCCTTATGGAATGACAGTCATGGTTAAAACCATATGAAGGAGAGAAAGGGTCAGGATGTGGTTATTACCTTCCCCAATGACTGATGGAAGAATCATTTTTGATGACCCAATATAGTTTTTCAATTTTTATCAGCAGCATACTGAGATTGAAAGAAAAGAAAAATTTCTGTTCAAACTGTGTGATTTTTTAAAAAAAAAATATTATTCCATATTTTTAACTACATACAAATTAAAAAAAATTCAAAATGAAAATCCAGTGTTTGGAAAGTGCTTTGTGTGTATTATATTAATTTAATTAGACATAAATCTGTAAATGACTGAGATCAGCCCAATGTTTTCAGTCAACTGTTTGAAAAGCTTTGCAAATCTGTTGAGGTAGTGAGTGCCTCCCCTGCAAACTTAACTGACTTTAGTACTCAAACTTTTGCAATAGTTTTTGTAGTGCTGAGTCCACACAGAAATAGAAAACATTATCTATGTTTTTAGTGTTATACAGGTAAACCTCTAAAGAAAATCCTACAATTAATTTAATCCTACCCTTAACATCTTTGTGTAATAAATATCTTTCTATATTAATAATAGCTATCAGCTTGTTTAGTCTCTGAATAGATTGAAGTGCTTTTTTGTTCCGTAAGAGGGAGGTAACAGATGTCTGACATGATAATTTCACCATATGGCAATTCTATCTTCTTCCTAGTGCAGTATTAAAATAATAATGATGAACACAGAGCAACATTGTTAATCTTAGTAGGTGGAAGTTTCAGCATTGTTGAAGAAGCATCAAGGTTTGATCTTAGTTTAGTTTTGAACATCAGACAAGGTGTATTGTTGTTTTCCCTCTATAGTCCTGGGTTGGTGGTAAAATGAGCTGAATAACTCAACAAGAATGGTTTTGTAACACAGTGTGCCTTCTTTCTATTTTTTTTTTCTTCTGTTCTGAATATGTAGCTGTTCATATTTCAGCTCATGCTTGGGGTTTAAGCACATGTTTTCCACAGAGTTACTTGCAAATTTTGCTCGTGATGTTCAGGTGACTAGCAAACCAAACAAAATGGCAAGTTTTCTTTTTGGCAAGGCAAGGTCATCAGTAAAAAACTGTGCTCACGTGACCTAGGTAAATGGAGCCAAAGGGAGAAAAAAAGAAAGAAAAATAGATAAATATTAAAGGAAGTGTATTCAGGTGTTTCAGTCAGGTAACAAGGAGAGTCCATTTGCCCATGGGACAATATAGGAATTTAGAGTAAAATTCCTGACTTTCATTTTTTGGTCAAAGAAGAGAAAAATGAAGTGTCAGGGGTGAAAGTCAGTGTGAGCACAGTTTTATTTAGAAACACTAACAGTAAGACAGAACTGTAATGGTCCATTTCCTGAGTATTGTCTGTAATCATTGAAATTGCTTTATTTTTTTTCAGTAGTGTAAAAGGAAATTTTACAAAATCTATTGCTGATGAATAAGGCACAAAAGATTTTTCAGTTTATGCATGTAGGGCCTCAGTATGCAGAGGTATTCCAGTTCAAGATAGTATTTCAATATGTTTTCTTTAAACATGTTCTTAAATAAATGCTGAAAATGGAAGGGATTTAAACATGTTCTTTTCAAGTATTTTCTTGCATCAAGTAGTTTCTTGAAATTAGAAATAATAATGTCTGTTCTGGTGCCGTCTTAACCTAGGTCTAAGCTAAAGGTAAAATCTCAATCAGTTCTCATTAATTTCCTACTGAAGAAGGAGTTCTGTTTTCTTTCATCTCTAATTAAGATGTGCCATGAGGAGTGATTCTGATATCTGAGCCACTGTTCTGAAACAGTGAAAATTTGAAATTAATGAAATGTTTTATTTCTGACCAAATAGACCATCTGTGAATTACATTCTACAAAAACTCACCCACAGGTGATAGGGCATATAAAGTGCACTTTGATTTGCACATTTTAAATAGTTCATTATTTATCAATGTCAGCATTCTCTTAATTGTGGTTCTTTTCTGGATCACCAGAAGAGCATTTACTGGTGATCTTTAGGGAAGATAGCTCATCCCTCTGTATCTCTTCTCCTTTTTTTTTCCACTTGCTTTGCCATGCTACTGACAGTTAAAAATACATGAATAATTGACAGACTGTTTTCCTACGTACTCTGCTGTCATATTTGCCTCAAGAGCCTGCATTTAACTTCCTGTGAGAGAGAAGTGATCTGTGGAATCTCGAATAGAAGGTATTTAAGGGCTGTGAGGTCTTTTTTTGTAAAGATGAGGTTTGGACAATGAAGACACTGAGAAGTTAGATAGGAGTAATTAATCTTATAATATCCCATAGTTATAACAGTTTTGGTGAAACTTAAGAAGATACAGGGTGGTAGCAAATAAAACATGAATACATATAACCATAAAAAAAAAGAGCAGATCTCAGATATGTCAGTATTATGGCTTAATAGAAATTTTCCCATAACTTTCTCCAGTACAAACTTTGATGTCTCTCTCAAAGTTTCAATCCCTGACTTTGACAAAGAAGAGCTGGGATAAATGTGGATGATGTTACTAATGATGTCAGTCCTTTTCTGCCCAGGCTGGCAGCAAAGCTCTCATTTATTTCTGGTTTTCACTTGTGCTCTGGGAACTGGAGTGCAAACGTCCATTGAAAGCACAGAAAGTTGCAGCAGATGTTGCATGGAATTACCTGCAGCTACTCTTGACCAAGAGGAAACTGCAAATAGTGGGCTATAGAGGAAATTCCCTGGGCTGTGCTGAAAAGTTTCTTAGTATTGTCAACGCATCTACATTTTTGTTTCTCTGAGAGGATTTGTTCCTCAAAGAAGGACAAAAAGCTATTAGTACCATTGAAAGCAGCCAAATAGCTAATTCTTAATTTTCTGGATTTTTTTTCCTTTTTTTTAACTTACAAATGGATATGCTGTGAGAGTTGGATTGGGAATGTGTATTACCCTGGCACCAGATAAGCACAGAAAGCAAACGGTAACAGATCCTTGACTTTGGCAAATAAACAAAGCCTTTGATAAGTATTTCATATACAAAGCCAAATTCTCAGTCACTGTGGTACAACTCTATTGACTTCAGTTACGGGCATCAGTGTAGCTGAGAGGAGAACGTGAATTACAAAATTCTAATTTTCTTGTGCATAAAAGAAAGAATGCAGGAGCTCTTGGGTTGAGAATTTCAAATGAAAAATAGACAAAGAGTGAACCACCTCGGTATGCAGTCCATCCTTAATCACCAGCAACTCAGGTAGACCCCAATATTGTGTGCTATGGCATCTGCAAATGAGCAAAGATTTAGGCCCAAAGTCAGTGCTCATTTATACAGGACAAATTAAGAGCAATAGGTCTGTGCTGGGATAAGAGTCTCTTTTCCTGAATACTATCCTACCATCTCAGGCAGTGTATTTAATTTGCTGAACAAATTTTCTCACTCAGATTTTGTTGGTACTTGAACATTTCTTGAAGTCATGTGGGACTCAACACAGTTGCCTACGCAGAAGCATTTAATGCCAATGTGGCTGCTTTTGGAGCAACAAGAGGACCCTTCCTCAGAATTTTCTGGGTTTTCTTGCTCAAAAGAGGATCATACTCCTAACAACATAATGGCAATAACACTAATATTTCACGATATAATAACACTATAATAACACACTATAATTCACTGTAATAACACAATAACACTAATAACTTCTAGCACCTCCTTTATGATCAGTGTGTCTCTGTGGCTTTTGCTAGGGAGAAGGGATTGCTCTGCTCATTCTGCCAAAGTGACCAGCTCAAATTCATCTATCAGCAGAGACAGGGCAGGGGGGAGCTTGGGTCCCAGGTGAGTTTTACCATATATAATAAGTCAGCAAATGGTTACAGATTTACAATATACACAGCCCTGAACTTCATTAATCAGGTTTTTCATCTTTTTTCTTTTTTAAAATCATGTAGCTGAAGAGAAGAAATTATTTCAGGTTAAGCTGAACTCCTAGTTTTTCAAACAAACAGGTTTTTTTCTTTCTTCATATGAGGAGGGTAAAAAAGATAATTGTATTTTGTATGGTCATAGAGAATTTGTGCTGGTTTCAACCAGCTGCTGAAATCAGTGATAAGAGGCACTGGCCTCCCCCACTGCTGCTGGATAAAGAGCTGCTGCTGAGTCTATTTCTCAAGCTTAAGCCAAATTGCTTTGAAAGCTTGTGAAATTCAATTTGCAAGAGAATGGAGGATTCTCTCCATGTAATTTCAAAATGTGAAAAATAGTAATTGCTTTTACTTCATTCAGACTATCCGTATACATAAAATGGCCGCAATCCTTCGGGTCCCAGCCTCCTCTGCCACTGGAGTCAGGAAGAACCCACACCAAAGTCTGGGAGATGCTGGACCCTACATCTTTTTGTCATGTCCTTTCCCTTCAGTGGGCAGGCACATCTGCTGAATGGTTGTGCCTTTCTATCTGCTCAAGGCACTGCTTTGTATCTGGACAAATTACACAAAAAATAGTTTGTTGTGATAACTCTCTCTTTAATTGAGCATGTTTGTGTTTGTTTCTTCATTGTGGAGGATAATCTTGTATATGAATAGTCTGGCTTGATCTCATATGTATAAGGTGTTTAGATTTCTTCTGTTCAGTAGAGAGAGAACGTAAGTATTAGTGTATTTTTTACAAGCCTCCTGTTAGGAGTCATCCTTGATCCTGTGGCTCGCTTCCCTGCTGGTAATCTTTCTCCGTGCTTGAAGAGCTGACAAAAGCATCTGGGTCTCCCTAGCAATAATTAGGGCAAGCTAACTGCCAGCTGCGCTGGAAAGTAGCTCTGGGTTTTGATGAAATGCAAATGCAAACTGCAAGCTGGCTGGTTCCCCATGCATTGTTTCCTGTATGCAGGTCTGTATCTTTACAGAGGAACTGCTGCAGTGCGATGTGTTTAACTGAGACTGTTATCTCATGGGATTTTTTTTAAGTCAGAAATTCCACTGAACTCTGGTGCTATCTTGAGAACAACAAGCTCAGAGCGAGGAATTGGGGATTTTTCCTTTTTCCTTCTCTTGCATGGCTGTAAATGTAGTATTGCCTTTACAAATTAATCAAAAGCTTCAGTTTTCAAACACTGAACTTCAAAAAGATAATGGAGGAACCTTCCTCTACCCCAAAAAAGAGTAGAACAGCAGTTCTCTTGATGTCAAGTCATTGGGTATTAACTATTAAAGGAGTTTTCTCCAAAGTAAAACAAACATGCATAAACCTGTAGGTGAAAAAAAGATACCCTCAAGTTGCAATCTAGTAATTTTGTGTCCAGTAATCCTACCTCCCCTAAAAGTCATTGAACAGGAACAGGAAAAGGGATGCTTAGGCTATATTTTACTAACACTCACAGCATTCACTGTTCATTTGTGCTCGCAGGGTTGAACAGCTTTGTTTGCCATGGAGATGATTTGTAAGCTAAGGCTTAAGTGGTGTGTTGTGAATGACCACATGCCCAGCAAAAAGGTGTGCAGAGCAGCAGCTAGTTATGAAAATTTAACTATTTGGATTTGGATTATTTTGTTTGTTGTGTTTTTTTCTGTTTGTTTGGGTAGGGGTTTTTGTTTTGTTCTGGTTTTTTTTGCTTGTTTTTTTTTTCCATTGAAGAGAGTAACAGTTTAATTTGTGAGCAAAATCCTGCCCAGCTCCTCTTAAGACAAAGTAGTCCTAGGTCTGAAGATGTCCTGAGATCCTGCTTTGTCTACAGTTCTGTCTCTGTGACAGATGTTTATTGGTCTTGACACTCCTTCCTTTGATATTCATTACAGTGCCATTACAAGGGTTCTGTTCTTCTCATAAAAGCTAAAGCAGCATCTTCTGATTTAACAGATAAGAAATAGAAATCCAACATTATAAAAGAAGAGATTTTGTTTTCTGTAAATCACCTGAAGGTTTTCTTAAAAAAAAAAAAACACCTTTGTCTTATTTTATGACTCCGTGATTATCAGATCATCTTCTTACATTCCTTCTCATGTTGTATCATCATAATTTCCTCAGTCTCTGCAGGAAGCAGAGCATCCCCTCCCTCATCATAAGTTTTAGTGCTCCTTCATAGACTGACTTAGAGCAGGTGTTATTAATAACCTGCAGTTATTTTTTTCTTTTCTTTCCAGAGGTAATTATCAACAAATGCTGATTTATTTCTTTTTAAAATCATAAATGCATTTGCCATAGCACAGCACCTTTGCTGTCACTCATGCTCTGTTCCACCATGGCGTGCCCTGAATCTGTTTTGTGATACATGACACAATTACATCTTGGGGAGATTTGTTCTTCCCTTCCATATGTAGTATGATTAATTTATTTGCAGTCAATACATGCTTGGAATGAAGTAAGTTTTTCATCTTTCTGCCTTTCTTCATGTTTCTGTGCTCGGTGGATTTTTTTGTGTTTTTTTTGTTTGGTTTTTTTGTGGGGTTTTTTGTTTGTTTTTGTTTGTTTTTTTCTGAGAGGAAGTTTTCACAAAGCTGTTTTAGTGTTTATTTTCACTGAGAAGCTTAGTTAAATAATTGAAACAGCAGAAAAATAGCTTAGAAAAGGGGCAAAATGCATTTTCTTGTTTTGCTTCATAAACAGCTGACTTTGAATACCAATGCAGACACTAAAATAAATTAGATTATCTCAGTTCAGTATTCTGCACCACAGTTCCAATCCCCATCATTGTCCCAATCCCCATATCTATGAGATGGAAAGATTAAGTAATAATGAAGACATGTCACTGCACCTGCTTTCACAGTATCAGGCTACACAGAGTAAATTCATCCATAGTTTTTTTTTTCCCCCTCTGGTGTTATCTGTTGTTCCCAGCTCTCAGATGAGGGCTCGATCTAGATCCCCACAGACTCTAAAAACACATTTCTAATGACTGCCTGCTCACATTTGCTTACAGATTTTGAAAACAGGCTCCTTTTAAAGGTCTCTCTACATAAAGTAAACACTAAGCATCTGAGTTGATGTGTAGTTTCATTTGTTAGCACACCACTAAACTGTAACATTGGTTAAATGTTGAACATCTGGCACATAAGGCAGTTTAGTGGCTACGATGCTGTGGCTGGCATGGGTATTTTTTCAAAGGGTGTTTTGGAAAGGGTAAGAGCTCACCATAACAAGGTTTTCAGCCATGTGTGTAGCTTGTGTCCTCCAGAGACACCCCACAACAGTTTGTGTCCTACCCCGTCCAGGTTGTTTTGCAGATTCTGGGCTTGCCTGGGACATCCTTTGTTCATACAGCTCAGCACAGCCCTTACCTCTTACTAGCACAGCTTTGACTTCCCCAAGAACTTCTCAGGATACAACTTCTCATCTCAGGATGAGATGAGCATATGATGGGATATGTGGCAACAGAGGAAATAAACACCAGAAAAAGGCTGTAAGTCCAGAAAAAAGGATCAAACTCTGATCCCTATGTCAAAGCTGTGTTGTACTTTGGCACTGGCACGGTCTTTGGCTTTCAGACTCTTTCTTTATTCCAGCTCATATTTTTTCTCTTCTCTAAATTCTTCCTTCTTTATCAATCAGCATTGCTGATGTAAGCATTATATTTTTACATGCTTTTTTTCTGTTTCACTGTTATGCACTGTGATGATTCTCCCCTTTACTGTCCTCTGGCTGTTTTGATTTTGGCTGGTTTTGTTGTTTTGGATGTTTGGTTTGTTTTTTTTTTTCATATCAAATGGCTCCTTGTGGTTAAGGTCATGTGCCATCAACCTCAGTGAGAGAGTCTGAGTACCATGGCAGCCATATAATTGACTGGATATCATTTCATTGAAAGGTCACAGTGTGCTTTAGAGTTTTTTTCCCTTGTTGTAGCAGCATTTTGGATAGGTTGTTTTGCTTCATGCAGTTCCAGACTCTTGGTTTGAACTTACAGTTTTTCTTACTCTGTAAAGGAAACTGTATTTCATATTAAGCATAATTTATTGTATTCAACAGCTGCTGTTATGATGCATCAGAAATGGCCTATCATGATTGATATGTTTACACTGAACCACAGCATCTGGAATGATTTCCCCATGTATTTCTATCTTCATCTGCTCAGGCCTTAAGCTCTGGGAAACCCAGACATGTGAGATAAGGAGATAGAGAGTGGGAAGGAAGAATCTTACAGACCCTGTAGCTCTTCCTGACTTCTGCTGATACTTTTACTAATACAAGGAAAGCTCTGCAGATAAAAAGCAGGGCAGGATGTGCCTAGAGATTAGAATTCTGTTTGAGCACTGAAAACAGCTCATGTCCCTTGTTGTCCTGCAGCAGACTAGATGAAGTTATCCTTTGGCTTGGTGCTGATTCCTGCAATGGCAGCAGTGAAGATGTTTCCTGCTGTTTCCAAAAAAAGGACCAAGTATCAGCCTTTTTCTATATGTCAGTAGTCCAGGCATTACATTTGTTGCTGGGTCTTCTCCAGCAAGTCCGTGTCTCTTTAGGTGATATAACAGAAATGTGAATAATAGAAATACTTCAAGATAAGTGCTCTTAAAAACTAAGCACAACCCTTGTAGTGTGGCCATAACTGTAACTTCCTCGTTTTGCAACCCAGAGTTCATACTCTCAGGTTCTACTCTGCAGACCAGAGAGCTAGAAATTAATCTTTTTAAAATTTGAAGTGAAATTGTGATATATACATTTGCAAAGGCTGGAGTGTAAAGAACAGTGACAGATACAATTAAGACTTGAAGGTCTTACAGGGAAAATTGGCCACATGTAAATGTGCCAGAAAAGAATAAACTTAGGGTTTCATAGGAGTGTCACCTTAACATTTTACTAATACACTAATTTATTAGCAATATACACTAGTGTATTAATACACTTCAGAAATGGCTGGTACTTTAAAATGGTTATTGTAATAGAAAGCTTCCCGGGTAATTTTTATTGGTCTCCTGTGGGGCTGAAGGTGTTCTGGTACAATGGAGTTTGCATATTCCAGACAATTTAAGACCTGTGAGAAGGTCATTTGTTAAAGACAAATGATGAGTCTGAACAGCTCTGCTACCCTCTGTTTTATAGCTTGTCTTTGGACATAAATGGAAGCTTCAAAAGAATAATAATGCCCAAGCTGGTAAATAATATATGTCATCCTTCCTAATCTAGAAAAATGGTGCATGCCACTTCAGTCTGTAGATATTAACTCACTTCATTGTCTGAACAGAGACCTTTGTAAATCATTTGCCTCATTTAATAGATTATGAATCAATTGCTGTGAATTGGGGAGTTTTGTGACTTCTGTTTTATTGGATGTAATCTTTCTCCTATCATGGGTGTTGCAGGGAATCAGGTTGTTATGACCCACTTTTGATGGCAGAGATGTTATTCCCTTGCAGGAAAAACTTCTCCCCCAGGCTGTAAATTGAACTTGAGAACTAAATTTATTCTGTCTAATACCTCACACTGTATGGCTGAATTTCGAACTGGTCCCATAGCATCAACTTTGGTATAAATTTGACAACTATGCATTCCCAGTATGTATTTGAGTTGTATAATTTAGTACAAAACATTGCCGTTGTTTTCCTCCATGTACTGTGCTTTAAATAGTTCTAGTATTTTATTAACTATCAAGTTGTTTGTATTCCAATTGGTATTTTGCGGTTTGCCCAATATATTTTATGGCTGTATTGTACTCAATCTGAGTGTTCATACATTGTTGATGCTCAATCTTTTACATATCATTAATGATATTTTATATAATTTAATTTTTCTGGGCTACAGTTTTCAGACAACACCAAGAGGTTCCTTGTTTTATCAAACAAGAGTGCATTTGAATAATAATCAGATTGAGAAATGAGAAAAACCTGAATTTAGTAACCCCAGGCATTTAAATACCTTCACCTTTAGAAAATACCTTACAGTTTTTGCAGATGGCAGAGAAGCCCAGTGAGTTTAAATATCAAGAAAACTGCAGTAATTCCCTTATATTTACAGCACAAAATTCAGATGGCAAACCAACTTTTTTTTAAATGCGGCTAGTTCAGTTCAATATATTAATGTATATTGATATTAATGGTTGTGGACCCTGAAAGTGCTTTCATATGAGAGGTTGCAAAGAGCCATTATGACTCAAGCCTGATTTCCAGTGCCTCCTATGCCTGTTTCCTGGAAAGTAGGATCATGTGGGACCAGTTTCTGACTCTTGAATCACAGTGCTGTAAATTTATGTAGCTGTGTGTGCAGGCATCCAGAATAAAACTGCATGGGGAAAATGCAAGTAGAAACCTTGGTCAGTCCCCTTAGTTATGCAGAGAGATAAACTAGCCATTGAAAGTCCTTTTAGCCACTTCACAAGATAGTTGTGAAGTTTTCTTTTTAAACTTCCCTACTTTGACTTCTGCTATATATTACTCCTTTCAGGATCAAGCATTTTTTTCTGTCTCTGGCCCCTCTTTGATAAGTCTGTTCTACTAACCAGCTGTGTCAGGCTTCAGAGATGCTCTTAGAAATACCTGTCCTGTGGTATAGAAGCTTGACAATCATTCAATTTTTATCTTTTGCTAGTAATTCAGGAATTCAAGTGTAGGGTCATATCCAACATGTTTCTTCTTTTTTTTTTTTTCTGGTGTTGCTGCCAATCAATGTAAAAGTAGATACATTCTCCAAGAGGATCAAAATTAGTGGCCAGGGAGGTGTGTTAATTGTGCAGAAAGCTGAAACATGAACCTTTCAACTTGTCTTGCCATCCTTCTGTGTTCAGCTACTAAACCTTTCAATTTCTGGGCATATTTTGCTCTTCATGTTTTCTTCCCATTGGACTCAACGGTGTGGTGTATTTCTCCCAGTAACTCCTACCCCAAGGCATAAATCCAGCTAATGAATGATATTGTCTCTGTACTTTGTTCTGTTTCTCAAAGTGTCTCTTTTTATCCCACATGGATGAGAAGAGTTGCCTTAACACAGGACCTATTTTTTTTTTTGTTTTGGTTCACAACCAGTAATGAGATTTTGAGTTCTGGAGATAGTAAAGAAGTGGCCCTTGGGGGCAAAGCCATCAATGTATTGATGCCATGGCTGGGTCAGCAGGTGATCAGAGCTGCCCTGTAGTCCATCCACATGAACCACTAGCCACAAGATCTGTAGTCCCTCAAGTGTGCAGGAGGGCAGATGTTCTCCATTGCCAATTGTACACAAAGCATAGACCTAATTCTAGAGTGTCCTGTCCCTCAGCTGGGAAATAGATGTAATTTTTATGCCTCTGTGTCAGTGATGTTTAAAAGTTTTTGTGAACACATAAAATAAATCCATTTGGGATTTTGAGGTCTGATTGGTGGTTTGTTTTTTTTTTTTCTCTTCAAATATCCTGGGGCTAGTATTCCCTTTGATGCCTTAAACTGTAACCATACAGGTTCAGTTTTAGCCTCCACATGAAGTAAATAGGATGGAAGTAGGATTAGTTGAGGAGGAAGTCTTTTTAAGTAAGCTTAAAGAAAACACCGTTTCCTACTTTTTTGTCTGAGAAGAAAGGTTGGTAGAAGTTTTGGAAAATTGTCGTGAAATACTTCACTCATTTCCTCTATCTGGATGAGTAGGAGCACTATACCATATATCATCAAGATGTCTTGTGATTGTTTTCCCATTATAAAATAATGTAATAAAATAGCACTGAAAATGAAACAGAAAATGAAAAATTTGAGACTGTACAGGAAAAAGGGCTCTTAATGTTTAATAGCTCCTACTAAAGACCCTTATTCAGGCTACCAGTTCTGATGCTTTTGTAAGTCAGAAGAGGTGTAAAACATTGTTTAAAACATATGTGCTGTGAGGCTGGGCTGTCCTTTGTGTTTCATGACTGATAAGGTGTTGTCCCTAAATAAATCCTGCAATTCTAGCTGCAGTGACACAAATAATAGAACATGAAGGTATGAAAGAAAATGGCCAATTTGAGTGATAGGAAAAGAAGCTATGCTTCATTTTGTCTTCGAAAATAAGGCACACTGAAGATATGATTCCCTTTCTTGAAAGGTTGTATAGTATTTCTACCATATAAAGCTTTCCCTGCTTACATTTCTTGAATGACTCAATGATTTGTGCACATTGTGCAATGTATTTTTCATTTTTGAGAGGTATGTTAAGTAATGGTTCTGTAAAATTTTAAATGGTGTCATCAGATTCTTTGTGTTGAAGAGTAAGGGAGGCAAAATCAGGCAGAACAGTGATGCTGAGCAGGACTGCAGCTCAAGGAAGTAGTTGTCATTTTGTGTTTCTAATGGTCCTTTTTTAATAGGCAAGCATCCAGCACCAGGCACTTAGAATAAATTTATTCTTCTGTGTTTGAAAAATAATATGAGCCTAAGTTACACTTACTGGACCTCTCCTACCCTTTATCATGCTTTAGCTGTCTGATGCTATTTATACTTCAAAATTATTTTCAACCTTTAACCTAATGAAAGAAAAAGTGTGCTTGTTTCTTTATAGCAAATATGTAAGTAGCAAACAGATTAAAAACACATTTACAGACAAAAATATGTCTTGACTACACAAGAAAGTCCGATTGACAAACACCGTTGGCTTCTTCTGTTCATTTCAACTGGGGTTTAGCTAATGTCTGTATGGCTGTAATCTCTGTGAGGTTACTTTATTAATCAGAACACATGTTTTGAAGTGGCAGTCAAAAAGATGAGGGCTTGGGGTTAAAAGACTTTGAGGCATAATAATTCTTAATCAAAACCTCATTTGGAAAAAAATGGCACCTGGATAAAGTACAGCACCGTGAGTCTTCCAGGGAGTATACAGCAGCCTGTCTTGACAGTGATTTATGCTCTTTTCTGCCTGCCATGCCAAAGTATATTATCTAGGTTGACATGCATACGTACACACATCAAGCAAGGTCTCAGCACCTGCTACAATGCCCGCACTGGATTTATCCTTGTTGATACCTCGGAATATTGGTCGAGAACGAAGGATGCAGTCCCTTGACACATATCAGTGAGATGTGGCACGACACGATTTCAGCACAAGCTGGGCATATATTTAGACTCGGCAGCAGAAGTAATTAAGAGCAGAGTTTGATTGTCATCTGGCCTTGCAGTTGTTCTTGTCATGTGAGTCTGGCAACCTGTAACCTCACAAGTCAACAAGAAACCACCCAGCTCCAGTATTCTTTGACATTGCAGGGACTGTTTCTGTGTAGACACAAAACAAGCACTCTGTTGGAAAAATATTACAATAATAGATGTGACTCCAGGAATCTTGACAAGTGCAGAATAATTTAGATTGTTCAGAAAATCTCGTGCATGCATTTTCCTAAATTATAAGTGTGCTGCACTATTTGAAAAATACATAGCCTGAGTATTGCTTCCTTAAGCACTATGAAAAGGTCACTATATAATTTTCTTGAAAATTACAACCTTCCAATAGGTTTTGAACCATCCTGTAAGCTTAACCAGAAATACAGCATTCTGGTTTGGTGTTTTCTGAGGCACCACTGAAACAAAATAAAAAATATTTACAAATTAAATTTGATAGAATAATCTTTATATAATTGTCAGGTGTCACTGCAACTATATTAGATGGGATTTAGTCATAGAAATTATTTATGCACTGGTTTGTCTTGTCTTAATTTTCTCTCTCCTGTCTACTCTCAGTGCAGAGGCAATATTTTTCCACCTTGTCCTTTCACTACATGTCCTTGTAAAAAGTCCCTCTCCACCTTTCTTTTAGGCCCCGTTTAGGTACTGAAAAGCCACGATAAGATGTTCCTGGAGCCTTCTCTTCTCTAGGCTGAATAACCCCAATTATCTCCGCCTTTTCTCATAGGAGAGGTGCTCCAGCCCTCTCGTCATCTATGGGGCCCTCCTCTGGATGTCCAAGAGGTCGCTGTTCTTTTAATGTTGCAGACCCCAGAGCTGGACACAGGAGGGGTTTCACCAGACAGGATCACCAGCAAAGCAGCAGAATCCCCTCCTTCACCCTGCTGGCCACGCTGCTTTGGGTGCAATCCAGGATCTGGTTGGCTTTCTGGGCTGCAAGTGCACTTTGCTGGGTCACACCAAGCTTCTCCTCAACCAACATCCCAAGTTCTCCTTAGGGCTGCTCTCAATCCACTCTCCACCCAGCCAGTATTTCTGCTTAGGATTGCCCTAACCCATCAGCAGGACCTTGCACTTGGCCTTGTTGAACTTCATGGGGTTTGCCTGGCCCCAGCGGTCAAGTCTATCCAGGCCCCTCTGGATGGCATCCTTTCCCTCCAGCCTGTTGACTTTACCACACAGCTTGGTGTCAGCAAATTTGCTGAGGGTGTGCATGACCCCACTCTCCATGTCACTGCCAAAGATGATAAACAAACTGTGGGCAATAATTTTATCTTTTTTAAAAAAGTAACCCAAAGCTCCTCTACTTGATGAAAGCTTTTATGCACCTAAGTTAATTTTTCTTTGAAATCCTTGTGGCAGAGTTCTCGAGCTTGCAGTTTTCCCTGTCAAACCAGACACAAAGTTAAGCTGCGTCTGAGTAATTTCAGCAATTCTCCACAATGGAGGCTGTTTTTTCTGGATTGCATCTGAACCTCCTGTCACTTAAGAGTTTATTCAGAATTTCCTTCTGATGGTATAATGTAGCTTTGTAACTTTGTTCAATTTTCTGAGTTTATATGTGAGTAGTCAGGTTCCAACCCTGCAATGGTGCACCAGAAAGAGGAGGTTTCACATATGTCCTATTCTCTGCCTTGTTCAGGGGAACTATCAAGTTATTCTCATCTAATTATTGCATGGAACATTTAATAGACTATGTGTTATAATTATGAATTTGACCAAGACACGTTAAAGAAAAACCTTAGTATTTTATCAAGCAAGTGAATCATACTTCAGAACATGAGTGAGGCTGTTTTCAGGAGTAATTTGTAGAAGTGAAGAGGTCAGCCTTGATTTATGAAATGCACAAGACACATTACAAAATATATTTGAAGGGTGGTATACCAAAGTGATGAGGACAGCTGGGAGAGGTTCAGCAGTGAAAGAAACAGTGGCTAAAAGTCACAAATAGGCTGATCTTTGATCAAAGATGTGTATTATAGGTAAGCTATGACATTTGCATGTGATTCTGGTTCAGATTTAAGTATCTCTGTGGCAAACCCTCAAATCACAGGCACACTTCTCTGGTCATTTTTTGCACTGTACTCTGCCATATAGTGAATACCCCAAAATAGTTTTTTGCAGGGGAAAAGCAGAGGTGTTAATACATCTATGCTTGCAGTGTTCAAGGTCCAGACTATTTTAAAACAGGGAAGAGGCCTGACTCCATTAGAACATCCTTTGGACCTTAGAAATAAGTAAACTGCAACAGTTTATAAGTGATCTTGTTTTATCACTATAACTGTATTATTTGGCAAAACATAGATGTTGTGAACAATATATGTAAGTAAATAAGCCAACTTACTCAGGATTTTAGTGAACCTTTTATGCCAAAACAATCTGAAGCTTCTCTTCTTCAAAAATAACTGTAGGTTAGGGGATACAGAGACGACAGAATACTTTCAGAGAAGACATTTGTGGTTTTGCATTATCCACTGATTAAACAATATGAAATGTGTCCATTTTACTCTGATTACATAGAACCCCTTATAGGAACATGGAGTGTGTGTGTGTGTGTGGGTCTGATTGTGAAACAGGCATTTCACAATGTTTCATCTCTCTGACCTTCTGCCGTGAAGAGGTGAGTGAACAGAACACATTCAAAATGCATTTAGAAAATACAAACAAATGCACTTGAAGACACAGTCAGCTGTGCATGACATTGCCTCTCTGATGGTGCTCTGGCTAAAGAAGAGGGCTGTTGTCTGCAGTGGAAAATGATGAGAAATGTGATTTTGCACACTAGGGAAAAAGAAAACCCAAACCAAACAGATGAGGTAATGTTTTGCAAGAGTTTGAAAAGCAAAGGGACATGGTAAAATAAAATCTTTAGTAGCATAATATATCTGATATTGTCCTTCTCTGTGTTCATTCTCACCCACACAACAGACCATTTCTTAATTTTTCCATGTGTGTTTCCTTTGTATTCTTCATTAATTGTGCTATTTTTCATTATCAGTCATACACTTCTAGATGTTTTCCTGTTTTGAAATATTTTGCTTGATGGCTCTCTGTATCCTTCCTCCCTTTTGCTTAGTTTATTTAATCATTACTATTTTTCCCCTCCAAACCTATTCCACTTTTCTTTTTTTTCCTGAAGCAACACATTTCTCAAGCTGGCATTTCTCCTTGAACTTTACTAGCATACTTGCAACTGCTATATCCCCATGGGCCTGTTGTTCTCTTGCAGTAATAAAAGCCTTACCCCCCCGTTCTGGGAACACCGAGATGACTGATTTCAGCAGTGAAACAATTCAAAGTAAGTTTCTAAGTCAGCATATGTAGAAGTGGTATACTCCTGTCAATGCTAGGAGTAGCTATCCTTTTGAATGGACTTTTTTTTTATATGGTGCATGCAAGCATGAGTGCAGGAGGAGGCCTTATTGCTCTAGGTAGATCATGTGTGTCATGAATTAGTCCATACCAGCAATCTAACAGTGCCAATGTCCACCTGGGACTGAACCACTCACTCATCTAGGCCAAAACTCCAGCCTTGTTGGGCTGTTGATTCAGCAAGCCCTTCTGTGATTGCCAGGGAAAGGGAAGAAGGATCTCAGAGAGGTCTGATGTGTGGTTTTCTGGTGAAAGTAAATTAATATGGAACCTGTCTTATTTTGTATTTGTATATATTATCCACATATTTCTGCTTTAAGAAGGCTTTCAATCTGTAGTGCCATTTTTTGCCAAAAACTGTATAATCTCTTTCTTTCCTTCTTTCCTTTGTTTGCTTTTATTTATTTTACCCTGTTTAAAAAAATATAGGAGGAAGGGGAGAAAGGGGTCAAGAACAGAGGAGTCCAAAAGCTTTTGAGTGAAAAAAATATAAAATATTCACTTACTTAAAAGAGTCACAAACATCATCCTTTGTCCCACTGTCAAGTTGAGGCTTTATATGAGTTTTCTTGTGATTTAGTCACCTGTCATAGAGGAACCAGATTTACTTAGAGCTTTTGTTTGGGGAAGCTGGTTTTCTTACAGAATTAAAAAAAGGACAACCCTCAAGGCTTCTAATTATGGCAAGAAGGAAAGGCATTGGGTACCATTTGTCATTGTTTTAATAGGTGGAATGACATGTCTTAGACCTGGGATAGGTCAGCTAATTTTAGACTATTGAGTCACCATTCAATCACTTGGTCATGGCACTGGTCTACCCTGAGATAAAAACATGGTGTGGCAAGATGTAGCAATTGCCTCTGAGAAAGGTGCTTTCTTCTTTGTAGCAAAGAATGTGTTACACCTGTCAAATTTCAGTATAAGGACTGTAATTGGGTGAGGTTTTTCTTGGGTTTCAGCTGTGAAAGTGTTTATGAGAAGCCACTGCTTGTAAGAGGAAAAGATGCATGAGCATAACCCCATGTACCACTATAAAATTACCATCTTTTTGTTTCTTAGACTGAAATAAGCCTATTTTGTAGGCTTTTGTGATAGGAATTTCTTTGAAGACCAGGATGTTTAACCACACATACAATTACTAGCTGCATACCTTTGCAAATAGCTCATCTTATTCCTCAAGAGCTTACTGGTTTAACGTGCCTCTTCTACAACTCTCCTCCTATGGTCCAGCTATCAGGGAGTTTGTCTATTTCATTTGTAAAATGTTTCATTTCTGAATGTTGTATTCAGTGCTTCTAAAAGAACATTATTTTTGTCACAGAAGTTACAGGTTTTCATGTAATAGACTAACAATGACAGTACTGTGGATTTGTGTAGCCCTTTCCTAAGAGAAGACTTCTGATGTCAAAAAGGGCATGATCAGTTTATCATATGCTGGGTTTTATCTTCATAGCCTATCCTTGTCAGAGGATAAATGATCTTGGAATGATTATCTTGTGCTTGAAAGGTCACAACTCCCAGAAATTTTTGAGGTCATGATCTTTAGTGTTGTCTCATTCATCAATCTCAATGAAATTATGGGAAGAAACTTTCTGGCCAAAATGGGTTGCACCATTGCCTCATCTTACTGCATGTCTTGACTGGAATCAAATTGCTGAATATCTCCAGAGCTTCTGGACCAAACTACATGGTGCCTTTGAAACTCAGTTTTTCTAGGGTCAGGGTGCTAATTGCTGGAATTAACTCTCCTAAAAGTACCTGGGCAGGGATGGTTTTAATAAGCAGAACTCATTCCCCTGAAAGCAAGAAGAGAAAGGAAGTTTATCTGCCAATGCTTACACTGCCAAAAGCAAAAGCCCTTAGTCAGAAGTTGCTTTTTTGGCTCTTTGTGTGAGCACATGCTTAAGGCATCTGTGTGGAGTGATTTGCCAGTAGGCTTTTAGTCACAGTACATTCTCTCAGGAAGGGCTCTGGGAGGTATAAAATTTTGATATTTTCAAAACAATTAATCAGAATAGGAAGAGATTTTTATTAGTTCTTTGACGCATTTCTTGGGATTGGAGAGCTGAGGAGAGGCTGGCAAACACTAGACAGACATCTCTAAGAAATGGTAAAAAATGTTTTTCCAATCAATACAAGAGGTTTTAAAAATTTCATTCTTCAGTTCCCTCCTTGTTTCCAGCTACTAAATCCCCTGAAAAAGACATATCTGCTCCACCAGTTCAGATGTGCAGAGCCCTTGATAAATTAACAGACCAGTTATTGAGAAAAATAAAATTGCATTTCTGAATTGGATTTATGATTCTTATGCAAATGTAACTGCCACATTCTGTGCAGAAAGCACTTTTACATATTTAAAAGTCTGAAAACAGCAATAATCCTGTTCAGGAGATACTTTCCTATATAGATTTGAGTATATATTAATAACTTCTGGATTGTTATTAGAATTGTTTTATTACAACATTTAATTTGCTTGAACTGACTACATCTTTCTCAAAATGGTTTTAATTACAGAAATAAATGACAAAACTTAGTGTAGATGCTTATATGGCAGTGCAGTAATTTTCTGTGTGCCAACTGGAAACTCATTTTTAACAGATGGAATTTACCAGTCTGAAAAGAAGGAACACAAGGCCTTAAAACTTTACTTTATTTGTCTGAAAATATATTAATATGGTATCATACACTCTATTTATTCTTGGCTTGTGCACTATTAATCAATTATCTGTTACAGCTGCAGAAAAAGCCCAAAGAGTTGTTCATTTTACTGAGGATGCATTTTGCTATTAGGATCAATTTTATATGTCAACAAGACATACCATTGTGGGTTAGAATAACGGTATGACTCCAAATATTTCCTTTTATCTCTCGGGACTGAGACGTTTATCATTCTTCCTTCCGGTGGTATAGACAGTGTTGTTGCAGATTATTTTGGCATCTTCTCTCTTTTTTTTGCTCATGTTCTGCCTGACTGTTCCTGTAGCTCTTGTTTTCTTTATAAATCAGTAGGTATAACCTCCTCCCAGATTCTGATTCGGGATAAAAGTTGTAGGTGGCTACAAGATGAAGCCAAGATTTCAGATGCAACCCACCAGGAATAGAAAACCAGCACTTTGCTTCTAGTTGATGAGCTGTTTGATTGCAAGTCTTGTCTCTTCTTTTGAGACTCACTAATGAACAGCAGTAAAAATGTATGCCAGTAGTAGCTCAGAAAGCCCTGATTGGGTATGACAGAAAGAAAGCAGGCATCTCTAGTATGGAGAAAATGAGAGTGTGGAGCTGGATGACCCTGTGTACTGGGGTAGGAGTATAGAGATGAATTCATCAGGATCCCATGAAAAATCATATCCTTCAGAATAACAAAGTATTGAGCAACAAGTTAATTGTTCATCAGTTAGAAATGAAAGAGGAGCAAAAGCATGGGGAGTTCTAAATAACAACAGGATGAATAAGCTGTGGTGGCGTGGCCATGGAAAAGACAATTGTACTGCTGGCCCCTCTCAATGGAGTTAGAACTGCCAAAGATCCTGTCCTACAAGATTAAAAATGTTTATTTCTGCACCAGCCAGCCACCCCAGCTTTATGTGACACTTGCAGACACACCAATACTCTGCATCCACTGAAAATGTGCATCTTTATTCCATTGTAATTCAAAACCACACAATATTAAGATAGTTACTGTAGAGTGTAAGGATTGCTGAGAGTTTACATCCTGCTTGTCTGATGTGATTTTGTTCACATTTCCATCCTGTACAAGAACACAGCTTGTTTTTATCACAGCAAAGCCTGGAGTGCTGCATCCACCTCTGGGTTCCCCAGCACAGAAAAGACATGGACCAGTTGGAGTGAGTCCAGAGGAGGGATACTACACTGATTAGAGGGATGAAGCAACTCTCCTACAAGGAAAGGCTGAGAGAGGTGGGATAGTTTGGCCTGGAAAGAAGGATTCAGGGTGCTTTCCAGTTCCTGAAAGGAGACAACAAGAAAGATGAAGAGGGCAATTCACAAGGGCATGTAGTGACAGGATAAGAGAGGATAACTTCAGACTGAAAGAAGGTAGGTTTAGATTAGGCGTTAAGAAAAAATTATTTACTGTGAGAGTGGTGAGGCACTGGAACAGGTTTCCCAGATAAGCTGTGGATGCTCCATCCCTGAAAGTGTTCAAGGCCAGGCTGGATGGGGCTCTGAGCAACCTGAACTAGTGAAAGGTGTTCCTGCCCACGGCAGAGGGTTTGAACAAGATGATCTTCCAACCCAAACCATTCTGTGATTCTATGAAAACAATAACTAGAAAAAAAATAAATTAACGAGTAAGGGGAGAGGACTATTTATGCCAAAGCATTGACGTGCCCTGAGAGGAAACAGGCCCACAGACAAAATTAAGTTGGGATTAATAAGAGGGTACTGAGAGAGTTGTGTTGTAGTAGGAACAGCACAAAGCTTGGTGTCAAACAGTGAAAAGTGAACTGGTGTGGTTGGTTGGCAAAAAGGTTCTGTGCTGGTTGAGCTAAGGATGTAGTTGAGCCAAGAGGAATTCTCCAGCTATCTTCCTAGGAAGAGGAGGCTAGGGCAGGGTTCTGTTCCAAACACTCCTGCTCAGAGAAAATGATCCTACTGAGAGGCAAACCCAAAGAAGAATGACCTGGCATGGCATATGGCAAAAATATCTAAGGAAGATTTTACAAATAAATAAATATTAGGCCAATAACCTTTACTCAGAGACTTTTTCCTAGTGGAATTTTGACTGTGAAGGGCTGTTAAACCTTTTCTTTGGACATACTAAATCCCAGGCTCCTCAGAGCTGACATTGTGCTTATACTTTGCACTAATAAAACATTTAGAAATAACTTCATAAATTAAATTAATTGGATCATCAGTCATGGACTCCATGGTAAAATAAGTTGAACGTGAAAATTTTATCAATTAGAAAGGTACTGGGTTTTGACTTTCTATTATATATACACAGGCATTTGCATCTACATTGTGTTTTAGCTTTTTTTTGCTAAGCCTACTTCCATCCTTCCTTGTCTTATTTATTTGATGATTTATGCATTTGCTACAGAGATATTTGTTAAATATTGAGAAGTCTCTGATTTAAAGTTGACTGTGATTTGAGCTGTAAATATTTCTTATGGACCTAAAAAATTAAACTTAACATTAGGCTGATTTTATTTATCTTTATTGTTTTAATGTTGCAGCAAGACCAAGCAAGGATACTTAGTTCATTAACAATGAATGAGGATGTAGCACAGCTATGCTGTCAAGGAAATGAAAGTGCATATAAAATATGTTCAGGACTATTTAATTAAGGGTTTTACTCTGCATTGTCCTACTTTTTATTCTGTAGTCTTCTTTAAAGCACAGAAAACATTTTTGATCGACAAAGAATAATTATCCTGGTTGCTTTCAATTAAATAAATATACACTTCTAAAATGCCAAATAAAATCCACTGATACTGTTTGGAAAAAAATAGAGGCGGGGGGGTGTCTGAACAGATAACTCTGTTTCTGTAATCTGTGAATATATTAATATTGTGACAGGACATTTCTGGTTCTTTATTGTTAGAGTTAAGGTGACAAACCCACTTCTACAGTGGCCTAAAGAAGGGCACGTTTACAGCAGCTGCGGAGCACCTGGCTTTTCTGCCCAAGGATGGTGCTGGTCCAGCAGAGCTCTGCTGGGACTTCTCCACAAAGCTTCCATGGAGAAAGCTAAACCTGTTGGGGAATCCTGAGGGAGGATAACACGTTCCTTCCCTTCCTTTCTTTGAACAAAATAATCCTTTCCTGTGGCCATGGAGCTCTCCCTGGCTCAGGCAGAGGTGCCATCTCCAGCAGCCAGATCTGACTGACCTCCAGGGCTTAGCTGGACAAAGCAGCTGTGAATTTTACTGCAAAGAAAAGAAGGAAAAGCAGATTCCCATTACTCTTATTTTGATTCTGCTACTTAAAACTAATCTCTGGTAGCTTTTCTATTTTCTTGAAAGCTGCTTTGTACTGAGTAGCTAGCCCTTGGTATTTGTTAGATTCTTTGTTTTCACTGCATATTCCCCGCTGGCCTGCTCAGAAGCTCGTTAAATTATGAGGATTATTCAGAGCTGAACCGGATAATAAAATGGTCTATTGATTAGTAGCCTTCTAATTAGTTGTCTCTTAGAATGAAAGAGAAATAAGATTTGATAGTAAACAAAGCAGAAAACAAATAGGGTGTTTCCAACATGTAGGATGTACGTGCTTGTGTGTGGCCTTGTACATGAGTATTGTAATTTCCAGTTTATCATCATGAGCTTATTTCACTGCTTAAAGAACTGTGACGAGCACAAGCAAACTCTCTGACAGATAATCAGACAAAAAATACAACTTGATTTTCTTTCTTCTAGTATGTACTGCAAGAATGACATCAGGATAAGCAATATGCTTTTGATTTTTTATCTTGTCATGGTGAAATAAAATTTATGGCTAATTTGTGTTTTAACTAGGTTTTTAGTGATGGAAATGAGTATAAATCGTGTGTCAGGGCTGTAGCTTGAATGGTGAACACCAGTAATAAGTGAAAACTTTCTAATTGCATCACATGCCTCCATACTGCTTCAATGTATAAAAGTTACCTGCGGTCTTTTTTAAAAATTATGCGGATTGGTATACTCCACCTTCAAAACATTTTCTCTAACAGTACATGTTTTTAAGGTGTGTGTGCAGATCTACAATTCTTGTGAAGGAGTAGAGCAGTGCTGACATCCTCTGCCCCTTCCTTCAGTCACACTGACTGGCGAGGTGAGAATGACACTGCTTGCAAAAGGGCTTCTCACTGAGCTTCCCAAAGAGGCAGGAAAACAGAGGACAGACCACAGGATGTTTTCAAAAATCAGGACTGAAATCCTGGCAGAATTGCAGTTGATTTCTATAGGAACAGGGTTTTTTAGTAGCCCTTCAACATCTCTTCCATGATCCACAAAACCCTTGTGAATTTCCACAGGCTCTGCAAGCTTGCTTTGTTTGGGCGGGGGGAAGAGTTTGTATATTATTTTCCCTAATCTCTTTCTTTAAATGCAATTCACTTCAGACGAAAAACAACTAATTACCCACACCTCCCCCCATGCTCTGTAGCTCTTGCCTATTGCAAAATGCATGAGCCAAAAGAGTAATTTATTAAAGTGTGAAAATAATTTAATTCTCATGAAGTGTTCAAATTCCAGTTTTGTTGAGGATGGTTGTGTTTTGTTTTGTTAGACCTGTTCGTGTATCAATGGCTCAGTTTCATGTTTTTATACCCTTTTAGAGAACATGAGTTTCTCATTCAGAAATTAAGTAGTTCCCATTGTTTTTAGTTCTGTCTGTGGGTTGATTTGACTGGGTGTAGTTTGCATGGTTCTTCTAGTTTTCCTCCATGGTAAAAACACTTCCCTTTTACACCTGGCTGCTGGGAGAAAGGCAGGTAAGCAGCTCTCTGCTCTTCAAAGGCAAGTAGTCTTGTCAGCTCATCAGTCCTCTCATTTCCCATCACCTGGAGGTTGTTGTCATAGCAAGATATTGTCACCAAAATGTGAATTTCTTCATTAGTTTCAGGTCTTCCTCTAGGCCTGTAATTAGAGCCCTCCTGATACCCAGCACACAACTGCACCTATTAATTAGCTCTTCATTTGAAGATTTCTCTCTTGGTGCTCCCATCCTTGATATCTTACAGCAGGTTCAGCTGCCTCCAGCTGTTCTTTGAATCTCTTATCCCCTCAAACATCCTCCCCACAAAAATGCCAGCCACAGAATCAAGGAAGCCCTGAGCACGACTGTGACCAGGGGAGAGCCACCCTCCTTTCACACAAGGAGGAACAGTCAACATCACACCATGTGTGCTTCTGCGAGTGTCTGCATAGTTAATCCACAGCTGCTTTAGTTTTCCATGCAGCGCTTAAAAGAGACACGGCCCAGGGTCTGCTGTTTACCTGATGGAACAGTCAAAACATCTTAAGAATAAAGCAGACACCCAGGCTCTGCGGGCTTCTCCACATTAAGGGATAATGGAAGCATTTACTAACAGCCAAAGAAATTGTTTATTAGGATATGAAACCTTTAATTTAGAAGGAAGGCTTCACGTTCTGTTTTTTTTTTCCCCCTCCCACTCTGCAATATGTAGCAAGGCCAAAATTTAATGCGTTCTCACATCTATTTCTGAGCTATGTGGGTGTCTCTCAAAAGGTATGATTTTGAAGTAGAACAAACAATGTATTTGTAGCAATCTTCTTTGAACCAAGGAGGTTTTAGAAACCCAAAGATCCAGATCAATCAAACCCAGTATATTACATTCTCCACTCTGTTGGGTTTAGATTTAAACTCTTTTATTGAGGCTGAAATTGAAAGGAGGATTCCCCAGCTGCTAAAAATGGCTCTGATGGAGCAGGACAAAATTACACCTGGAGAAAATATACTGGAAACTGAGACTTCATCTTTCTTTCATTCTGTTCCCCTAACTACAGGTACAGCAAGTTTGTCTTGTAGTAGGGATTTCATCATCCTGTATAAATTTTGATGTAGGGAGTTGCCTCTCTTATCCATTCAGTAGGCTGACACAAGGGGATAAAACCTTCCCTGACCCTGCCAAAGGTGATGAGAGAATCTAAAAATTTGTAAAATACACAATCATATTGAAACATCAAATGTTGACAGAAGTATGAAATGGTATAAATAGCTTTACTCTTTACAGCATATCCTTGACTGCAGTTGCTCCCAGTTTATTTGTGCACACACAGATGTGCTTTATGTACCCGGGAGGAAAGAACACAAAGACTTTAATTTTTAATTATTTTCTTTGTTCCTATTTGGGGGCAGAAAATGCGATCTCTGACATGCTCTCTCACAACAAAGAGCAAAAGGCAGATGTGAGCCTCTCTCTTCAGATAGCACTTCCTCCCCAGCTTCTGTTTTTACATTTACAACTTCATGTGCTTCTCCTGCAAAGTACACATTGTTGGTGTGCTGCTGCATGTACTGGAGTTCATTCTCCTCTCTGGATCCTGTTGCTGTTTTCAGGAGAAAAACCTTCAGGCAATTTTAAAGTTTTCTCTTAGCCATGCCAAGCTTGACCCTGTCCGTCATCTCAGTGCTGGGGTCTCATGATACTGCTGAGCCTCTGGATATATTTCTGGTTCCCTAATAAACCCCTGTGCCTGAGCTGACACTCACTGAAATGAGAGTAACATCTGTAATATCACTAAAATAACAAATGAAAGAGATTTGTTGAGAAAGAAATTGTCAACAGTCCACTGTTGCTCTATGGTTCCTTTGTCCCCCTTCAAAAAAGAAGTAGGGGCGTCCCATGTGAATCACCTGTGGGGATTTAGGGTTAGTTTATCTAGGACTTTGTGACCTGTGCAGAGGGGCACTTGCTGCAGAAATCAAGGCAGATGATGTCTTTGCAAGTCTTTTAGGCAGTGGACACTCATGTGCAAATTAAGGCTGCCTCAATACTTCCTAGACTGAAAGAGGGGGTAAAACCCCTTTTCCCAGCCAGCGCAGCATAGCAAGGGTGAATACATTCGGCATGTGACACCTGGCATCCTTTGTGTAGCTACAGGGGAAGAATAGAGACTTGTGAATAATTAGACATTGTAATTCTGAACTGCTTTTAATCAGAAAAACATGGGCAACATACCTGAAAATTTCAGAATGCTAATCTGGGTTTGTCTTATCTGTGGTTATTTTTTTCTCACAGAACAGTATCATGTATTGGTTTTTTGTGTCTGCTTTTGTGGCAGTCTAGGAGAAAAAAATTCTTCCTCTTTGCTCTACAGGCATTCAGCTATAAACATGCTTCGACAAATGTTTGATTTTGCCATTTCAAGAATAGAGGTTTGCAGTTGCTCACTCTTAATCATCCTTGGAAAAGATTTTGATACAAAGAGAAGACTTCTTCCCCCTTCCTACATCTGTATCTGTGTATCTTCCCATGCAATTTGCCCCCTCTATCCTAGAAAAGGCAATGAGTACTTATGACTAAACCAGATAGGGATGAGCAATCAAGTAGTGCTAATATTTGCATTGGTAAGAAACATAATTTATGAAGACAATTGAGACAAAATAAAGGTGCTCTATATAATTAGGATAATAGCTGCATGTCATCATTTTCCCTGTGTATTATTATGACACTGTTGATTTACCAGGTGTAGAAGGATTTGGAAAGGCCAGAAAGAAATGTTAGGGAATCACAGTAGGAGGTAAGAGGAAGCAGAGAATGAAAATATATGTTTGTCCAGAAAAAAAAGAGTACATCTAATCTGTTTCTTGACAGTATAGAATTGGGGACTAAAGTCTGATGGCAGCTGTTAGTTCCAAACAGGTAGGATTGATCTAAATTATCGTTTCGTGAGAGAGTATTTTTTTTTTCCTAGTAATAGTTTTTCTGCTTCCATTTGCTTAAAGAAGGAGGAGGTTCCTGACCTTCTAAGCAGTGGAGGGCAGTTCTCTTGAAGATTTTCATCACTATTGAACTTGTCTTCCTGTGTTCCATGGGAATGGAGGCATCTGCAAGGATGGAGGCCTGATGGGTGTAGCCTGGATGACAGCATGATGGGAGAGTTCAGAGCTCTGGGAAAGAGATTACAGACTTGCTGCCAGAAGGGGGTAATTTTGTATTGGGGGTTAGGCTTCTTTTCGTTTGTTCCTTCTTACCTATAGAATTTTTCCCATGAGTTGCTGGGAAACATTGACTGCTGGTACCTATAGGTACTTGAGAGAGCATAGGGTTGGCTGGGCCCAGGTAAAAGGAGGGTGGAGGGCAGTTGCCGGCTCCCTTGCTCTGTGGTTTTCAGGGGACACACTCGCTTGGAAGCTGCTGTTGCTTGGGTTAAGGAGTAGTCCATAACCCAGCTCAGAGCTGCTGCTGCTGCTGCTTCTTCTTCCTCTTGTTCTTCTTCTTGTTCTTCTTGTTCTTCGTCTTCCTCTCCTTCCTATTCTTCCTCTTCTTGGTAAGCCTCTGCTTATGAGAGCAGTCACTGACCCGGGACCTTATTAACACCTACCTCACTAAACAAGGGACCTATCACCACGTTCCTGGGAATCCTGAGCCCCCTGTCCCTGCCCTGCTGGGAGTCAGGCCGTGCTGCCCCATCCCCACCGCTCCTTCAGCACCACCCTGGATTTCTCTGCGCTGTAGCCCCGCACCCCCTGCCCTGCTGGCACATCCAGCAGTTCCAAATACTGCTGCAGAGCTTCTGATACATCTCATCCAGCAGCCCAGGATCTTTTGCTCAATCCTGCTGTTCCAGCTCAGTACTTCTCAAAGTCTTGCAGCGGCACCAGGATCGACTGCCCCAGGGCTTTGTGAAGCAAAGCCTCTCCTCCATCCTTCCCGTCTCGGCCAAGAAGGCTGTCACGGGGTCCCTGCTTCTGTTTGGTATTAATTCCATAGTTGCTGTTGTTTTGTTTGCCTAGTTATACATACTTGTAAAGAACTGTTATTCCTATCCTCATATCTTTGCCTGAAAGCCCCTTAAATTCAAAATTATAATCATTTGGAGGGAGAGGGTTTACACTCTCCACTCCAAGGGAGGGTCCTGCCTTCCTTAGCAGACACCTGTCTTTCAAACCAAGACCTTTTGTCACAGGTGCAAATGCACTAAGTGTTACAGAGATGACACAGAGTGTCGACACTGACACTCATTTGACTTTGGTAGTTTAGCAGAGTGGAGTATTGCAAGAGTCACCAGGGGCAAAGTGAAGATGTCACATTGAGGAAATCCCAAATACTGTCCTAGTTCTCCCATGAAAACAGTTAAGGCTTCCTCCTCAGCACTAGCTCTCGCTGGATAGGAATGACTTTGTGCACAAATAATTACAAAATTAAAACTCACTGTGACAGCAAACCCACATACACCTCAAAGTTGTTGAGTATGTTTCCCAAGGACAATATTGAGGGATTTGCAGGTGACAGGGCATCAGTGAAGGCATACCTTGGCCATAAGAGCAATGTGATGAGATCTCAAGTTGAAGTGACAATTTATCCCTATGGGCAAACAGACATTTATATTTAAAACTCACATAACTTTCACATTCATTAAACATGTTTGAAGTGGTGGATAGTATATAAAATATCTCGTTCTCATCTCAAGCAGCTTAATTTGTACTTGCCCTTAGGCTGAAATGTAAGAACTGATGGCTTCCACCTGTGCCTGAATTGCAGATGCAAATTTTTTTGATAAAATGGTACCTAAAAAGACAATATAAAATAATTGTGGGCTTTTTTGCTCTTGAGTAGATCTTTTTCCTAGACAAATTACAATCATTTTATAAAACTGCCTGTTCAATGCCGTAGCAAGGATTTTAATGATGATATGTCTGTACAGTTCCTGTCTAGTTAATGAAATATGTAGCATATTTAGATCTAAATCAAATCACAAGTTTGGCTTCTCCTCTTCTCAGTTGTGTATGATGGGTTTAATGTAATTTTTTTTGTCTATGTTTTTCAAGCATAATGCTGTTTCTGCGTTTTAGTAACTATAAAGATTTGTCTTTGTGATATTTACTGCAGTGTCCCTTGATGTGAAATACATGCTATCCACCTCATTTCCTATCCCTCACTGCATTGACAAGCAAGTTTACAAGTTGATATTTTATATATATTTGGCGAAATACATGCATTCAGCAAAACTCATGTATAGCTTGAGAGTGTGTAGTCAAGCAAATTCAGGTTCATTGCTTTTTTTGCATTTAGTTTTATTTTTGTATATTTGGACTTGATTCAACAAAGCACTCAGGGGCTTACTTAAATGCATTGTTGCAAGTACTTAAGTGTAAAGTCAGATCATTTCTAACTGCTTTACCACCCTAAGCCTATAAATGCCTTCACATCCTTTGGGTAAAATTTATCCTAACCATGCTGTCTACTGTATTTCCACATCATACCATAGCCCATTGCACACAATACACAGACATCTCCATGAAAGGCAAAAAAAGCCCCTGAACTTGGCTAGATGGAGGGTTGCTCTCCAACAGAAGGAATTCTCTTGCAAGCTGGTATTTGCTGGACAGCCAGAATCTGTAGGATATGGCTTTCTGACCTAGCACAGCTCAGGCAAGCTGTGCTCTGCAGCATTTCCCCCGGCACTTCAAGGCAAGGCTTCTCAAACAGCATTTCATCCTCACAGACATCTGCTCAGCATTTGAAAGGAGTTGGGATCTGTCATCCATCTTTATACCATTCCTTTTATTGCTGCGTTAGTTGTCCCCTGAATAACAGCATGCAGGACATATGACAGTTCATTACTGTTAATGGTGTTGTTGTAGAATCACACTTTTGAAAAATACTGCCTCAAGCAAAATATTATAGATAATTTACTACTGTCTTTCAGGAAGGCACATGCTAGGGTTAATGAAAGTTTGACTTAGTGAATGTGAAAAGACCACATTGATCCGCTTGAAATGGTACTTATTTTTCTAATTTAGATAATTTTCTTAATTAAAATAGGAGATTTTTTCTTACTTGTTTTGCCCCCCAAATGAGCTACTTTCATTGAGGACACAGCCCAGACAGGAGTTGTCAGGCGACCCAGGGAAATGGATGCTGTTGCTAGAAGGGCAGTAAGAGGACAATTGCTGACCATGGGCATTGCCCTTCCTGTTCCCTGTCCTGGTCCCTGACCGGGGATGGGCAAATAAGGCTTGAAGGTTTGACCATTGCCACAACACATTGGGCAAGGAAACACATAATTATGGCCTGATGGTGTCCTCTGCCATCTTCCAGAAGGGGAAAGGTGCAGAGTCAAGGTTGGGGATTTATAGGGTGCTCCTCAGAGGGTCAGGAATTGCTCTGAATGAAAAAGCTGAGAGATTTCCAACTGTGAGAGCTATTAAATTACAATGTTCAGCTCCAGGGGACCCTTTAATTTTGTTGACCCAGGCTTAGAAAATAATGTGTGGAGCAAGAGGGCACAGTGCTTTCTGCTCCATCCACTGCCTTAAAGTTTGCAAGCTTTAGGGCCAGGAGTCAGGTTCCACCACAAGGCAAGAGTAAGAGCTTCAGGGCAATGACTGTCCTCTAATTAGCACCACGTGGCAGAGACAGACATTTAACAAACAGGAATGCCACTTCCAACAAGCAGTGCAGTGTTTCTTTCAGCATTAACTGTCTTGGTTGTGACTGAGCTGCAGCCAAAGGAATGTACGTGGAGCAGCCCTGCTGCTGTCCACGGGCTGTTATTTTTCAGTTCAACGGGAAAGGAACACGGTAGACACCTATTAGGTTTACAATAATAACTGAATATTAAAAATGTAGGCACTACTATGCACATTTACTGAGCTACACAACCTCCGGTCGAACCTGGCTCTGACTAGAGCAGGAAGATGTTTTTCATGCAGAGTAGATCCTATCAATCCATTTCAATTTATTTTTCATGACAAATGGTACTAAGACACTGCCCATGAGCTTTGCTTTACTGCCACGTGCTTTGGCCATGTGTAAACATGCAGACCCGTGGTTTGTCAAATGGTGTTGCAAGTTCAAAATGCCTTCTGAAAAAGGCAACACACTGACACTGAAATGGGTGGGTGAGGGTATGTCAGGGCAGTATTTTATCATCTCCGAGCTCCTGTCAGGGGAAATGCAAAGTTAGTATCACCTGATTTTTTAATATCTCGCTTGTCTTTTTCCTCAGCATAGACATTCATTATTCAAAGTAGATTGGAGGGTGCTTTTTATCTTACATCTGTTGGAATTAATGAAAACTGTTAAGGAAGAAAAAAAAAAAAAGGAAAAAAATTCTCCCTGGGCCAAATAAAAATCAAATGGTGTTGCTGTAAAAGGAAAAAAAGGAATCTGCTGGGTACTCTGTGGCTGGATTTTGGCGGGTTGGTGACTAGCCTGACAAACCCGTTTTCAGCAGTTGCTTGGTAGAGGTCGTTCCAATACGTGTGCAGCGCCGGGCGACTGCTCTGTGCGCGGCCGAGGAGACAGCCAGATGTGCCTGGCGGGCTTCCACGCGGCATCCCGGCCGTGCCGTGCCGGGCCGTGCCAGGTGGGAAGCGACGCGGGGGGGCGGCTCCAGCACGAAGGCGCACGATCCCATTCCGCAGCGTTTGTGGAATTGCGCCGGCTTACCTCTAGGATTTTTTTTTTGGGGGGGGGGGGGTGGGGGGGGTGTTTTTTTTTTTTTCTGTTGTTTTGTTTTGTTTTTTGGGTTTTTGTTTTGTTTTGTTTTTAAAGCGGTAACGCGAGCGCGGTGGCAGGGCCGGTGTCGCAGCGCTGCCTGCGGGTGTGGCTGGAGCCGCGCCGCTCCTCCCCCCGCCGCATCGCATCGCATCCATCCCGCCGCCTCCCGCCTCCCGCCTCCCGCGCGGTTCCGCAGCGCCGTGCGGCGTTCCCGGTGTCCCCGCGGCGGCGGCGGGCGCGGCCAGGGGCGGGAGGAGCGCCGGGCACTGATAGGCCGGGAGGATGCGCAGGAAATTTATCATCCCCGGCTCCCGTGGAGGCAGGCAGCGCGCCTGTCACCAGTATTGATTTCAGAGGATGGACTGAATTTCCTAGGATTTCCATTAAGAATTAAGCGGGGAGGAGGAGGAGGAGGAGGAGGAGGAGGGGAGGGGGGGGAGAGAGAAAGCAAGGGAAGGAAGGAAGGGGAAAAAAAAAAAAAAACAACAAAAAAAAAACCAAAAAAAAAAAAAACCAAACCGTAAGCACGCAGGGTAGCCAGGCAGACAGACATGGATATGAGATGGCACTGTGAAAACTCGCAGGTAGCTTCTTCTCTCATAGCCGATGCAGCGCACAGGCGAAGCACTGCCGCATGCAGGGTTTAAGATACCTTTAGGCTGACAGCAAGGAGGAGAAAGGAAAAAAAACAAACAAACAACAACAACAAAAAAAAAAAAAAACCAAAAGGGGCATTTGCACCGATTTACTGAAAATTGCTTTTTTTAAAACTAAAAAAAAAAATTAGAATACATCTCATTGGAGATTTAATGTCATTAATATTACGATCAAATTTCTGCACGGTATCTGTTTTAAATTTAGAAAAGCTTCTAAATTGTATTTTTTTTTCTTTTCGGCTCCAAGAAAAAAAAACATTTTGGTACCGAGAGCATGGATGCCACTCTTTTTAAATTTTTCTCGTCTGCTTTTTCTCAAATAATAGAGACTTGGGTTTTTTTAGTTTTTTTTTAGCATGTTTGCTACTTATGAGTCTAAAAGGAAAGGAAAATTGAGAAGAATCAAATAAAAGCATGAATAAAACCTGCTTCAAATAGTTGCCAGGCTGCTTTCTTTTTAACAATCTAGCGATTATTTTCACTTAAATTATGCTTAAACCCTGACCATGCATGCTTTTCATCTTGTCTTAGAATATGCGTGTACGTGTGTGTGTACGTACGTTTGTACTTGTTTTGATTTGATTTTTTTCAGTGAGCATTTGCACAACGGGAATTCCTGTGAGTTATATGCATGCTTTGATAAGAAAAATTGCATATAAGTGAATGACTGTATCTGATGGACTAAAATGTGATGATATATAATGCAAAGTAGCTTCATTTTTAAATGAGTTGCTTCTAATCTTTTGGGGGAGGGTAAATCGCTGCATGCTTGTGACAAGGAAAGTGCTTGTGTATTTTCTGAAAGGTTGATTGTTTATTTGCTTGTTTGTAACATGAAGAGCAAGGTGTTTCCATTTATTTATTTATTTGTTTGTTTTTCAAATAACAAACCTGCTAGGCATGTGATTTTAATGAGCACGGGTTACAAAGCTTTCCCTGTTACCTGAAAACGAGTAAAAGGTGTGCGTTTGTGTGAGAGCACCCAGCTCCTCTGGGGAGGTTGGTGATCTTTGCAGCTCTTTATTCTCCCCAAGAAGAGTTAAAATGCCATGGCAGTCTGGCGCCTGCGTGCACCATGGGAATTCTGCTGGCAAAGCCAGGGCTGGCATCAGGTGGGACAGGTGTATCGTGATAGCAGAAAAAGGCAAAGGTGTTGGTGAGGGTTGCCAAAAGAGGTTAAAGGGCTTTTAAAGCAAGGAATCTGAAGCTTTCATCTGTACAGAAATGTCTCATTTTCCCCCAGTAGCTGGAAAGGCAAGAGGAAGACTTTTATTTTGGTGCATTTGTTTTCTTTCAAATGAGTCAGAGGATAGTAAAGCAGGGCAGATGGTTAAATTTTATTCTGGTTTACAGGTTATAACCATTGTGTTGAGAGAGAAATTATGGGTTTGGAGGCTTTTTTCATGATTGTGAAAAGGCTGAACTGGATCCAAGATATATGACTTCATTTATTGCTGCAGTTGTGGGGCTGAGCATCAAACCTTTTTTCTTTGGCATACTGGATGTATTGTGTAATGTTGTTTGCATTTCCTAGCTGGTCTTCCTCAGAGTTCTGCCATTTAGCCTTTTGAGTTTTTTATTGTATTCATTTAAATTACTTAGTGTGCCATTCTGTACAGCAGCTCTTCTCTTACTACTCTGGGCTAATCAATACCTGAATATGCTCTTTCCATAGCAGCTTACCCCAAATAAAAAAAGAAAAAAAAAAAAACAACAACAACAAAGGGTGCTTGTAACCATGCCAAATGCCTCTGGCCTATTGGTATTTTAGGCCACTTTTCAATTGCAGGCTGAAAACTTTGTGAATTGAGTTTACCTTTCCCAGCTCTCTTCTTAATAATCCTCCACATCACCTAGGCATCATATATAATTTGACACAGCCGACAGCATCCACTTAGGAGAAGGAGAACCAGAATGGAAATTGAATTGCATCTCAACTCCCTAATATTAATGATCCTTCCAGGTCAGCAGAGGAATAATTGCCAGAGTAGCCTGAGGAATTGTCCATTAAACCTGCCTAGATGGTAACCCACCTGTGGAGAGATGCATCTAGATATTGTGTACAAAATTAAATCCATTTGCTTTATCTAAGGTCTTCTGGACTTATGAATATCTCAAAAGGCAACACGTGGTCTCAAGTTTAACACCAAGTATTTTTTCTGGTATTTTAAGATTGCTTATAGCTAAGGCTTAGCCTAATTGCCTCAGATATATCCTAAAAAGAAAATTCACAGAAAAATCTGGTTGGTGGTTGTATCTTGAAGGGCAGGCCTGTATCTCTGTAAAGTTGTAGTTTGATCTAAAACCTTGTGGCATGATGCAAGAGAAGAAAAGTTAATGTTGTCCATGTTCTTTAGTCCTTGAGGTAGCTGTGCATTTAGAATAACCCATTAATCAGTCAAAGTTGGTATATACAACCCGATTAGGTGGGCAGCTGGACCTTTAAATCCCAAATCAATATTCAGCAGGATTTCAGAGGAGACAAACAGCCTAGGGACAGTGTTGAGAAACTCAACTGTGCTTTATGTCTTGGTGTAATGCTGATTTAGCAAGAAATCCCAGTCACAGTGTGAGAGGATTTATTTTTTGACCTTGTGCATTTGAGATGACACAGAAAGTTAAGAGTTGTCAGCCTGGCTTTACTGCAAGGGGGAAATGCAGAGGGGGTTCAACCATCCTCTGTTGCCATTACAGAAGGTACTGATATGGAGCAGCAGAGAACAGAGGTGCACCGAACAGACCAGAATACAGATACTTCAGATTGAAAATTACATTCTTCTGAACTTGCTTCTGTGCCAGGTTGATGACTTAACTGAATTACCATAGTCTGGTGACACAAATGAGGGAGCAATCTAGCCTGCTGCTATCCTAGTGGGATATATCCTCTAGGAAAACTTGGACCACTACCTGTTTATCTGTCCTCTCTCTCATCACAGCAGCTGAAAATCATGTTGGGCTTTTCTTTCAACAGTCACTTCAACTATAGCTGCTCCAGGTAGTAAAAGGATTTTTCACTCTGCTGACACCCTTCTTCCATGGGTCACCCATTGCCACTGCTTAGAGTTGTTGTGTCCTCAGAGCTCCTTGTCTTCACACTGTTAAAGATGGTGTCACAGCTTGGCTGGGTTCTGTGTACATACACATGAGAAAGCCTTTCAAGATAAAGGGTTGAAGAAAACACCAAATTCAGTCTTAGCCAGGGAGGAGCTTGACAGACAGAACTTGTTGGTGAAGAGTAAATGACTTTCATAATTCTTGGTTGACATGTTCAGGAGCTTGAAATACTTTATAATTATTTTTAGTTCTGTGTATTGCTACAAAGTTTAGTCATTCTATTTGTTTCATGCTACTAAATCTTACGAATTATCTGTTTTTCAGCAACTAATTGATCGGCTTTTATGACACAAAAATTAATTTCACACTCACTTGTTTAGCACATTCAGCCAGTAGTAACTTCAAATTTCTTGATTTATTGCTCTCTCTGTTTTTTTTTTTTTTAAATTTCTGTTACGGTTTTTCAATCTGTAGAGTCTTTTGCTCTGACAGCAGATCCAGGAAAAGTCTGATAAAACCATGAGAAGTTCCTCATGTGGGGTAGCTTGTGTGAGTACAGTCTTTTGCTATGCTTTTCCACACTGTTTTTCTCTTTTTGTCTATATCTGAACTGTACTCCATTTTTTTGCCAGTGGGATGCACAATTAGATTTAGCTATGTAATCATATGCAGTTAATAAGGGCTAATCCCTTTTTTTCAGATCATATCTTTCAATCCCTTTTGGGTGAAACTTCAGGTAATGCCTCTAAGTACCAGATCGAGATGAGAGAGAGTAGGGGCCAAGGGCAAAACTTAGCCTCAACAGCTACTTGAAGCAATGTGGGGTACATCAGGAGGCAGCCAACAAGACCCTTGCAGTTCCTCTGAAAAAGCAGCTGTTGGGGCTGTTTCTGTGCATTTGACTGCATTACTAGAGAATGGTAATTCTAGAGAATACCCTTCTCTACTAAAGAATGGAAAAAATGTGTGCAACTTATAACAAAAAAAAAAAAAAAAGTGGAAGGATAAGGAATAGAAAGTGTGTTCTGCACATACAGGAAACCTGAGCATTGTGGACACTCCAGTTAGTCCTGTGCAGTAGTTTGGCTGGGTTTCTAAAAAAGGTGGACTAACCATCATTGAGGTCAATGGAAATGCTGTCAGTGACTTCACTGTCACTGACATTCTACCCCCAAACAGTACAGAATGTAAAATCTAAGTATGTAAGGACATATGAATTGATTTCTAAACCCAGCTATCTTGGATGATTGTTGGTTAGAGTAAATCAGAAGTTAAATGGGAAATGAGCAAGATGGTATTTTCACCAGAATGACTCACTTTAAATTCCATCCCACGAACTAAGTGATTCCTTGCCAGCGAAAACCTGGGAAGTTTTCAGGTGGTGAGACATTTCACATGCTGCGAGTCTGTAATGTCCAGGACCTTGGAACACCTTCTGGTTTGAGCCTGGCCATATGTTTTTGGCATCAATCTAGAAACGAATATAGTAAGTTTTGGACTTTAGCACAGAGTAAATTGCATTCCTTGGCTCCAATAATTTTAGTGTTGTGTTTGCTGATTTCTCTAAATAGTAAATTACATAGAGACTTAAATTATTTTTCTTAAGTTTCCACAAGTTTTGTATTTTTCCTTTCTTGTAGTTCTTTTGATTTCTCTTATTCTCTGTCATATCTATTTTAAAATTCCCATGCTAGATCACCCTCATTGTGAAGACTACACTACTATATATGCTGTTACTGTATTTTTCCATACTGGAGGCTGAGGAGAATGCCTTGCTTTTCTGTGGTGGTTTTGGTGCTGCTCCATCTTAGTCATTCAGGAGTTTAGTTGGATTTTTTTTTTTTTTTTAATGGAGTTATTTGAACTGTTAGACATATGCATTAGGCTCACAGAGTTGTTGAGCAAGTATCTTGAGAAAAAGGTGATCAGAGTGTTTGGGGCTGTGTGTTAGCACTATGACTGCTACCAGTTTTTACAGCTCCCCCACAGCAGAATGTACACCTAGGGCACATTTACACCGAAGAGATAGAGAATGCCTTTTGGTTTCTACCTGTTTTATCATGCATGACCAAAAGATCTTTAAGAAAACAGTTGCACAGAGACTACACATACAAATATGCTTTATTTGCGTATGATATATTGTACAGTAGAACCAAAACGTGAAGTTCACACGACATTTGGGAGTAAAGCATGTTTTTAAGTCCCTAATTGATGTTAGAATTTCTTAATGAATGGAATATGACAGTGAATGAAAAGTCACAATTTTTCTTTACAGATAACACAGGTATATTCAATATTGGTATTGAGTGACAGTAATGCACCAAAGTTGGGGAAGCTGAGGAATGAATACATGGACAAAGTACAAACCTCTTCCATGTTTTAGAGCAGTGAGGTGGCAGCAAGGAAGGGGTGGGAGGTCACCCAGCCAAAATCAGAGCAGGCCAGTAAAAATATCCCTTCTGGTGAGCTGCACTGCCAAATGCAAATCTGTTCCGTGAGGTTGATGTCAACGTCAACCACCATATCCTGGGGAAGCTCACTTCCCCTGGCTCATGCCAACTTCACGGAGGTTTGCAAAGCCAAGCTGAGTAGTGCAGCTTGTGATTTCCTGGAGGATGTCCATCTGCCCTGAACAGCCTGAGCAGCCCCGGGCCCTTGCTGACAACTGCATCGGCAGAACTGCCACATCGCACGTGAGCAGCACTGCCCAGCTCCAGCACACACTGAAGCAGTGCTAGGAATAGCTCTCCTCTCATCCTAGGAATAAAGGGCACAATGCTAGGGTACTACACCCTTATTTATTTTTATGCTTAAATCTGAGAAACACAGTTTGGATCTTTTAAACGAGTTTAAACTCAGTCTGGACCAGTGAGAGTCCCCTTTTAGGGCATTTTCAGGGCACGTTGAATGATGGTTGCCTTGTTTACTTTTGGTTAGGAAGAGACTTTACAAGAGAGCATTTATGTTATTCCGCTTTCTATTTTTAGCCATTCTAACTTAACAGATTATAGAATGTTTCTGCTAACTCTAACAGGGGTCAGGGCGCACAAAACAGCTAAGAGAAAGCATAATTTGTTTTTTTCTGCCAGTATCTTAAGTGTTAAGTTGCCAGATGCACCATTTTTACCTAGAGACATGAACAAAGTAAGACCCCAGTTCTTCCATAAGCTACATTGACAATTGTCAACTTTACCAGCACTGAATCTTCCCTTTGCAGCTTTACCTGTACTATTGCTACATATTTCCCCTTTCTAGTGGGGATATCTAGGGAATAAAGTAAGTAAAGTGGTAGCAGAGACATCTGAAAAGGCTGCAAAGGTGACCTTTGCAAAATACTCCTTCAGGGTTACTGGGGAGGATGTGTGACATTCAAGTCTCACTGTTTTTGTGCACTAGATGGTTACAAAGGAAATAATAGTAACTTTTAAGCTCATAAGAATGCATTTGTCACTTTGTTCAGTCTTTGCTTTCTGGCAGCCTAAAATAGGTAACCGAGATGGTAACCCGGTCCTGAAAAAGAGATGATTTGCTTGTGTCCAAACTGTCTGTACTATCTGTTCCATATTGCTATTTAGGTGACTTTTCTGAATCAGGAATGAGCAGCAGCTTTTATGACAGTGGGAGCATTCTTCCAGTGTGCAGCCACTGCAGGATGAGGAGCTCTGGCAGCTGATCTGTGACCCCTGCTCCTGCCTTGCATTGTGCTGAGACTGACTAGGCTGCTCTAGTAGACTTTGTTTTACTCTTTTTATAGCCAGGTGTCCAGATGGCTTCAAGAATTTAAGTCAGCTTTTCAACTTCAGGTATTGTTGTACTTGGAAATAGGCAAACTAAAAGTAACCTGAGTAAATAATCTAAAAATATAGTTGGGAAGTAACTAATTAATCACAAATAAGTGAGAATCTTCTCTTGGAACCAAAATGAGTAGGCTTCCAAAATGAATTAGACAGAACCACCTTGAGATCACTAAATAATAAGACAACTCCAGAAAATAATTTTTCCCCTTGAATGAACTACAAGCAGCTTCAGTATATTCTCAGACTATCAGTGCATGGCATCTTCCTGGACTACTGCAGAGCTATAGAGAGCAAGACGGAAAGATGTTGCCACGGTCATGTTGATAAATAAGAGTAAGAGCAGATGAAGCTGTGAAAAATATTAGTTAAATAATGTTCTCATAGTAGTGTTATTCAGAGCCTGACTAGAATCTGCATCTCTCTTAGCTGATGGCTTGGCTTGATGGCTGTGGGTCCTCTTCTTTCTGGTCCAACTTCCCTGCCCAACCAGTCTGCAAGTGTGGGATTATCCTTGTTTCTACCTTGACTGTAGAAAATCCTGATCCTGCATGTATTTCTGGGAACTTCATGTTCCTTATTCATTTATAGCTATGCCAGATAATTTATTGATTTTAACTGAATTTGACAATTAAAGAAAGAATTGGAAAAAAACCAGTTATTAATCCCATTATTCTGCCATTTCAGAGAAAATTTGTGTCATTGTTAAAGTAACACCCAATTCAAATCATGGTGAGCTTTGGAAATTCTCTTTTATTTCATGTGGTCTTACATTAAAACATTACTGCCAAACAAAACAATATTTTCAGATATTAAAAGTAATTTTCCTTTCCCATGGATATTCTCTTCTGGGCTTTTCCTCCAGTATCAGCATCCCAGAACAGGGCATCTACCTAATAGGTGGCACTGGGAATGCCAGATAAATTGTGTTTTGAGTTGAAAATATCCTGAATGTTTAAGATGTCCATGTAATGGTTGAGTGTTAGAAAAAGCATAATTATGTTTGTATTTTTCAGGTGCCGTTTGAGTTATTCTCAAGTCAATGTTTTGCATTAAGTGTATGGACTGAAATTAGCCAACAAGTTACTGAGCTGCTTCTTTTGGTTCAGCTGGACTTCTTCCTCCAGTGACTGTTAATTTTGAGATTACGTTTCTTCCTCCTGGGAATGGTTCTGCATGGATATATTCCTAATTGTATGAATGCTAATAACTGAGAGGGGGAATGATATTCTCAGAGGAAAGAAAAGGCAGGAATAACCTGTGAGCCCTGCAAAATATTTGGGAATGGGAGTTAAGGAAACTACCACACATTCTATATTTGCTGGGTTTTGTCTCTGCCATCAGAGGTCCTATAACTTAGACATGGGTGCCAAATGTGATGCTCAAATGGTGAGCTCAGCAGTCAAAAGCTTGGGGTTTTCCCTTCTTCTTTGTAAATATATGCTGACCTATTGAAAATGTTATTAGCTGTGTAAATGGCTGGATCTGAATTCCATGTAAGATGTTCTGGCTCTGGTATACTGGAAAGGATGCTCTGTTCAGCAGATGCTCTCGGTTTCCAAATAACAAAGAGGAATTACACAGGGGTAGCACCTTCAGGGTGGAGGAGCACTGATGCTCAACCTTGTGCTGGTGGCCTGATTTCCTGCTGTCAGTGTGGGGTGTGTGCCCAGTCCATGATTTCTCCATCTGAGGAAACCAGCCAGGTCTGAACGCTGAATGGAGCAAAACACTGGCTCTATTCCAAGTATCTCTGATTTTACTAGATTGCCTATATGAAGCTGGTGGCTGACTGAGCACCAGATACATTTAAAGTCTTTATCGGTGAAGTTTTGTTTATCTCGCACTGCAGAGGTCAAATTAGGAGAAACAGTGGTGCTCTCCTTGCCATCAATTTCATGCCAATTAAAGCCTCAAGATGAGTCTTGTAACTGTCTCTCCTGCCCTTGGTATACAGTTCTTCCTTCATTTTATTTTTTAACCTCATTTACAGTGGAAGACTCTCATTTCAGAACCAGCACCCCCACCCCCTGAAATTTCTGGGTGCAATACTTACTTCTTATAACTGTTCTTTCCAGATAAAAATTCAGCTGAGCATCATTGCATCTGCCCTTGCTCCATACCTGTTCCTCTGGCATTGCGCATTGTGCCAGGAGCTCGCATGCAGTAGTTCTACTTAGAGCCATATCAGTATAAAGAGGAAGGGCTCTCAGTGCTTTAAACATATTTTCTAAACCAAAGCAGCCAATATTTATAGACATCTGCCTGCCACCAGGATCCCACAGGCCTGCTGGCTTTGATTCCTGTCTTTGCACACCATGCCCATGCAGAAGGCACCCTTTGCATGGTGAACCTTTCCAAGGTGACCCTTTCCACCAGCTTGTGTGTTCAAAAAACTGATGAGGGGTTATTCAGAACAACAAAGTGAAAAGTCTCTGAAAGGATTAGTTCCTCAGCAGGTACTTTGAATCTTGCATGCACCTGTGGGCTACAGCTATGGAAGTCACGGAGAGTTATAAATTAGCCTTCTGGGGAAAGCTAATTGGCACCTTCTCCTTCAAAACAAGATCCTTTTGTACAGTGAATATGTGTGTGCATGTTTCCATGCTCAGGTAGAGTTGTAAAAATATTTGATACCTGATCTCCCATTTTTCCTGCAGTGATTCAGCTGTGGACAATAGCTTATGCATTTGAGAGCAATCACAGCTTCCATCCCTGATACAAAGAGAAAAGATTGTGTTGGAGTAAACTGATTTCAGGCAGAGAGTCTTCTTTGGACAGATGTGCTGCTCCCAGTTTCTCAAGTGGTACCATCCTCAAGAGCACCTGAGTATAGTAAACACTGATTAGTGGATTGGAAGTGATAGAAGAGAGGATTAATTAAATTAAAGAAAATTATAATGTTTATTATGTGAGCTGGTGATTGAGAAACTACTCTTGAAAAAGTTCCTGTAACCCCTTTAAAAAAACAACCTAAGAAGACTAGCACATCTTAACTTTACAGAAAGACACTTCAGACACCTTACAGTTTATTCTTGTGCTATTCTGAGACATGTGAAGGATATCTAAATCCCATTGCTAAAGAGCAATGGTAACACACGGATGCACAGCAAGAGGATTCAGGCTGCAACAGGAAAGTTTTATTTTCTTCATGTTTTACATTTATGAAAAATTCAATTCCAGCAAGACCTGAATAGAGAGTAGATGCAGGCAGGCATTGTATAATCCATGGATTATAGCACATATTCCTTGACATTTACTGTCCATCTTTGTATCACAATGAGGTTTGCCAAAATGAAGTATTAAACAGAGAAGCAGTTTGTGGCAATCTGCAAAGTCTCACAGTAGCGTGTTTATTCCCAGAAAGAGCTGTAGTGATGCTGAAGAAAGCTGTTAAAATCTGTTTGTGTTCTCCCAAAGCCATAAAATGAGAGAACATAAGCAGGTGTGAATTGGGCTGGTCTGGGGAGGAATGAAAGCAGCCTGGAGAACTGGTAAGTAGCTGACTCTCCAGTTGGTTGATGCCAAAGTTCATCAGAGAACACAAAGGCAAGGCAGGGTGCCATAGTTTCAGCTGATGCTTGTGATACATCTGGTATTTATCTGTCAGGTGCTGTTGTGCTGCTGGAAGCAATCAGGTGGCCACAATACCTGATGGGATATTTCACAAAGTTTCCTGCTTGTGAACAAATGAGCAGCAGAAGAGAATTTGCTATCACATCTGAGCATGGAAAAGTGTGAAGAATATCAAGCTCGAAACAAAGCAACCGAGATACAAATTTTCCAATAGCCAGAGATCCATTCAACCAGAGATGTGAACAAATGGCTTTCATTCAAAGTAGTTTATCTGTAGATGCTTTTTCAGTCAACCTTTGGAAAGTGCAAAGAACCCCTTTTCCCTGTGTGTGGCCCTTGCAATGCATCAGTGAACATCAGGCATTGGGGGAGAGTTTGGGGATTATAAAATGAATTTAGGTTTTAGCCAAGTTTAATAAAATAGATATCCCTTCCACTTTGCTCACCCAACATAGCCATTAGGAGAGAGATGTTTATACCAAGTGTGAAAATTATGTGGTAGAACCTGAAATGTGCAACTAAACTGTTGGAGAGCCTAATTTCATAAATGTCCGAAGTAACATTGCAAAGAAAATGATGCCTGGTAAACTGGGACATATATAGCCTTAGCAAGGTCTTCAAGCTTTTTTAATATGAGACCTTGTGGAAAAAGAAAAGAATGGGCTGAAAACCTTATCACTGTGGGCATTAGGTTTTCTGGACGTGAAGGAGGACAGCAGGTTGGAATGGTTGCAAAATCTCTCTGATATTTTGTGATTAAAGAGCACTTTTCAAATGATGCCTGAAAAGGGAAGGAGGTTGGGGCTGTTTTTCTGCAGGCCTTCACCTGCAAATATATTTGTGGTTGGAAGAGTGTCTGGAAACTGCACATCTGTAAAAGTGCCTTAAGTGCCTCCCACATCTGTAAGAGTGCCTGGGAGAGGTCACATTTTGAGATGTGCATTGATAAGATGGTCAGGCACAATGTCACAGCTGCCAGAAAGAGGGGTGGTCTTGGCACGTGTTCTGACATCTGCCTCCACGCTAAACCAGCAGCAGGATTCAAGTTTACATGGGAGGGAGGAGCTGGTGCAGGCAGGAGAGTGATGCACTATCAATGTGGTGGTGCACACTAAAATCCTGTGCTGAGGAGAATAAAAACTTTGTTCCACCTCCACTTTAGGAAACTTAGAGGTGAGCATTTGCTTGCCTAAATCAATGGTTGCATTTTTTTAATTGTCTGTTTGCTTTTGGGGAGAGAATCTTATTGGGTACAAATACTGGACATTGAACAAATTTAGCCTTGCTATTTCTAAACCAGAAAGAAATTACTTTATTGAATCTCCCCATATGTAGGAAGAGTCTCCACCCATCACTGATAAGGGAGAAATGTCAGTTTTTCCATCAAAATTTCAGTTCAGTTAAGAGACATCTCTGTCTGAAGTCAGGAAAGCCTGGAAGAATTCAGGAAGACACAAATTTTACAGAAAACTCATAGTTGTTCATTCACCCACACAGGAACTTACTCATAGTTACCTAAGAGAACATAAGACTGAAAAAGAATTTTTGGGTCATGAAGTCCAGTCTGTTCCCAAAGTTCTCCAGCATTACAGTTTTAGATGGACCTTTCCAGCAGTGAAAATGTATTAGACAGCTTCAGGCAGGAAAAAATGCCTAGTACTGCAAATTTGGACCTTTAAATTAGTTGTTTAGAAATGCTGAACAGTGAACACATTTTTTTGTTTTATTTTGTTGTCATTTTACTCTGCATTGTTTTAATGTAAAATGACCCGAACAAATTACAAATCCAAAACATAAGCATAAACACAGTTATATTACTGTAATGAGAACTTGCATTACTAGTTCCTGACTATGCCTAAAGTAGATTATTTTTATTGGAAATTCTACAGATGCTTCTTTCCTGACACCAACAGTTTTCAGGTCACTGATCCTTCTTCAACATTGGTGGTTTTTAAAAGCCATCCCCATTTTGTGGTTATTACAATAACAAAAATAAAACATTTTAGGGGGTTCATGATTCATTCTGATTATACATATCTGTGTTTCAAAATGTGTACAAAGATTGTTTGACCCTGGCAATGTCTCATGGCCTCTGGGATGGCCTTTCACAGTCATCCTAAGGAAGACATCCATTAGCTGAGAAATATTTCTGTGTATGAACCAAAGTAGCCTGTTAGCAACAGCACATTTATATACGAAGATGTCTCTGTATTAGTGGAACAACTGGCCAAATAATCCTGATTCAGGGGCTCCTCTTATAATGATCTGAACTTCTGCACAAGTGTGTGTAAAGTACATAGAGGCTGGTAGAGACACTGGTCTTCATCCCAGGAAAATCACTTCTGGTAGTAGTAGGACCTGTAGGGCCTAAACACTCTGTGAGTGGAATTGCACTAGAGGGATTAATCCTTGCTTATGAAAACTTCCGCTGAAATCCAGCTGTGACATTATGGGAAGGGAGCAGAAGTGGGAGATGAATTTAAAGAGCAATTTAGAAAAGAATTTACTTGTAAAGCAATTCTGTCTTTTGCTGTTTGATTTTGGAATTATTTTAATTATCTTTCATTTAAGAAAATGAAACCTTTAATGAAAACAAAAAATTAGATGCTGCCATTAGAGGGAAATCACACTCATGACAGAGAGCAGACTTGGATGCAGGAGTTGTTGCACAATGCTGATGCCATTTTGTCTTTCAAGGAGTTGATTAGAGTGGTTCTTGCATTTGTGAGCATCTGTGCATTTTATTCCTTTGTCTCATTTATTTCTTAAATGTCCTTGTGCTTTAATATCTCTCATGTGATGAACAGCAAAAGTGGTGCAGGTCAGATACAAGAATTCCTGTTTGAAATCCATAAACTCTTCAACACCCAGTATAACTTAGCTTTCAGCAGGGATGGCTGTAGGTGTTGGCATGTCTAAAGCATCACTGTACTTCTGTGGGAGAGGTAAAGAAGTCAAAAAAACACAACAAAATGAAAGTTCCTGTTTTACCTAAGTGTCTTTATACTTTGGCTCTCTACAGTATAAATTATGGCATGAAATATTGATTTGTTGCAAGACATGGTTCTGTGGCTTATTTGCTTAACTTCTGTAGTATTCTAATGAAAATCCAATTTGATTTTGACAAGTTAGGGCTGTAGTTTTAAAGGCAAAGTGGCAGATTTGTAGATAGTGATTCCTTGAAGAGTGATTATAGAGACAGTTGCTTATATAATTACTGCATTATATGTATGTTACCAGTGTTACATTACATTAAAATCAGTCATTAATCCTTTTTCGTCATTCCCTGTAGCTAAAAACTCTGAGAAAGAGAAAAGTAGAGCAACGACCATGAGAGAGCCCTCAAAGGAGGTCCTGATTGCTTAAGAAAATGTGGTATCACGTCTGATAAGGTTTTGTTCATGTATTTCAGCAATTCTGTCATTCCACTTTGGCGATAATTTTCTTATCTAGAGCAATTAGGGCTATTTGTTGCTTGCATGGTTCTGTTTTAATGCTGAGCAGCTGCTGCTGTCACTAAAGTAGTGTTTTTCTCTTGGGTATTCCCAGTACCAGCCCCAGCTCTCAGCTGTGCACTGAAGCATAGCAGCTCTTTCTTCTCCAGGCTAAAGTGGCTCTCTTACCACATCAGGCAGAGCAGGAGGGCCTGAAAGAAAGGCTCTTGGAGGTTGTGGGTGTCTGCCTGTGGGAAGCAGGGAGTTGTAACTTAGTTTTATTTTGCAAAACATAAGGATACATAAATGGGAGGGGAGTTGATCTAAGTGCTTGGACTTGGGGCAGAAGTAAAGAGTGCCCTGAATCTCTAGAGCTTCTAAATGTGTATTGTTCTTTGCACGTGAAAGTGAGAAGGTTGAAACCATTGCATGCAGAGCATGGCATCTCCAGAACTAGATTCTTCTTGATGTGGGAAAGGCAGTGCAAACTCGGAGGGTCTAAAGCTGAATACAACTATTCATCAATCTTAGAACTGACGTTTTAATGTGGTTTGGAGTCATACAGCAGCGACCTATGTGAAAGCAGCTGTGAAATGGTGATTGTATCTCTGTAAGCATTATGAACTGCAGGGATTAAATAGACTCTCCCCCAAACACACACGTGCTCACTCTGTCCATTTTCCAGTTCACTCTGTACAAGAGAAGAATTAAATATTTAGTAATTTCCTTGTCTGCAGATAAGATTATGCTTTCTTTTAAAGAATTCTCTTTTAATTAGTGGTTTAGGTGCTGGGAAAAGAAAGGGCACCTGTGAGTTCAAAGTTGCATCTGCAAGGCTAAGCCTTTTCTGTTCAGGCAAAGCCTGTCATTTGGGCAGGCTATTGTTTGAACCAAGCAAGTTTCAGCTACTGTTAATTAACTTTTTTTTTTTTTAAACAATAATTTCTCTGGTGCTTGCATTGTGCTTAGCTAGGTAAAGTAAACATTAAATCTCAATTAAGATTTCTGTACTCATCAAGCAGAAATTCTCTGTTGTATTCTGTTCCACTGCTTTTGGGAAAGCAAAGCTGTTGTTTTGAGTGAGATGGATGCATTCTATACCTGCAGACAGTGGACAACTGTCTGTATGGTCCCTTGAACATGGTGAAATACGCTGCAACAGATGTGCTTGTAAATAAAATATTGTAGTGAATTAATTGCAGGCTTGCTGGGGTTAGGTGTGCTGTGCAATGTCAAGGCATGTCCTTAGCATAGGGAGCATGTTTTCTGGGAAGTGCACCCTGAGAAAGGGTGGAGAGCCAGACCCAGTCTCCTCCAGTGTGGATGCAATAACAGCTGCTACCTTGGTGTGTTCACACAAACCCCACTGAGAGTGAAAAACCTGAGTGCTGGGAGGGGATGCGTGTATCACACTAGAAATCATTCTTTTAGAAATACAAATATGGTACAATAGTGGAAAGATGAAGATTTTTTACAAATGAACCCCTCAACATCTATAAAAACTGGGAATTGTAGTGACCCCTCTCTTGCTAGCAAAGGGTTGCGGTGCTGCCAATACCCTTTCTCATCATGGTGTCAAAGTCCTGGCTCTTTTTCACCATCTACAACTGGGACATCCAGCTGGACCAAAATGTGTGGGAGTAGTGGATGATTTCTTGGTGCTTTGCTTGAAACACACCCAGTGAGTGTAGTTTTTCAGTGGTGGTGAGGTGGGACAGTGGCTCTGTGTCTCTGCCTTTCTCCAATGCTGGTGCAAAACACTGTGCCGTGTCTCCCTGGAGAATTCATGCCTCTCTGAGCAGTTCTTAGAAAATGTTTGTCACTGCTTTAATTTGCCAGGAAAGAGAGCTGCCTTGCCATTTGCATTATGGAGAAGAGCCTTGGCATATTTATATTCAGGCAGCCAAGCCCAGGGAGTTTTCAGCATCCCATGAATCACACTGGGGAATGCCTGGCCCAATACAGCATCTCTGCATTTCCTGCTGAAGCTTGACCAGAAGTATGTGATACGTGTCAGAAAAAGATTAATTAAATTTGTTTTCAAATAAAAGATAAATAGACAGAAAGATGCAGGCTTGTTCACTTGTGTCTCTGAATTTTTTTTTTTTGGAGCACAGCTTTTGCTGTGGAACCTTTAAGAAGTAAAAAATTATATAATTTTGTCTGCTCAGTGACCTGAATTATTCATTTGAAATGAACATGTTTTATAATCATGTTTCAGAAAATAAGTGTGATTTCTAGGCAACTATGCCTAATAAGAGCCCTGTGGTATGAAATCTAGTCTATGACTGCTAAATTGTTCTCCATCTTAAAGCTGTGCTGGGCTATGTGTATTTTTAGGCATCCTACCAATAAATATTTTATAAAGTGCTGCAGACAGTCAAGGGAGGAAATGTTCCGCTGCAGAGGAATCCAATTTCAGGTTCCCCATAAAATGATGCGGTTTATAGGGTTTGATATCAGATACAAAAACAAGGATGTTATATAAAATGTATCAGATGTTATCACTGAAGAAACCCTGCAGTATTGTGAATAATTTGTGATCCTTCAAAGAAAACTTGAAGGGCTCTAAGCAGGCCGTATAGTGATAAATATCAATCTACACGTGTTCCTATATTGATGAAAAAAACCTATTCCTTACTTTTATTAACAACGAGGTCAGATTGGTAGTAAAAGACGACAAACAATCTTTATTGACACACTACATGTTTAATGGAGAATAAATATTGCGAATGCTAACTATGAGTGCGTATGCCCTGGAGAGAAGCCTGCCATCTCCAAGTGAGTATTTGAGGATTATAATCCCCTGTTGGAGGCTTTGCTCCAGCATTTCCAGAACTCCTGCTTTGCAGCGTCGTGCGGTGCTGGCACTTGCGGTACGTGCATTTTCCATGTACACAGGAACTGCCTAACGCTCAGTCTGCTCCTATTATGTTGATGCAGGGGAAAACAGTCTTCCTTAAGTACCAGTTGGCACATACAACTGAGATTCAGCTATTAGCATCGTGTTATAGTGGCACATTTAGCTATCAGAACAGAATGAGTGTAAACACTCTGTCTGTTGGCAATTGCTGTGCCCTGCTCAGATGGGGGAGTGATGGCAGTAGGGGTAGTGGACTGGTGGTGTTGTGCTTCCTACCCTTTGGTGAGTGGGAGCTGCTGGCTGGGCCCCTGTCCGGCTGTGGGAAGCAAAACGCTCACTCTTCCCAAACTGCCCACTTGGAGACTGCCAGCCACCCCTTTCTTCATGGTGGATTGGTGCCTGCGTTTTCCTTGAGGAGCTTTCCATGTAAAGCCACTTCAGTGTTGCTCAATCAAAACTGAGCCATGAGTCCAGAAGATTTTAGGAGGAAAAAGCCATTTGCTTTTTGTCCTGCTGTTTTAACTGGAAGCCGTTGCATAAAGCTGCAAGTGGAGAGCTATGCACACTTAGGTGGTAATTTCTCCTGAAGGAAATCCATAACCAGAAAAGGATTTCAGACTGCAGGGAAGGCTTTCATTTCCTTTGCTTTTCTAGTGCAAAACCCCATATGAATTAGGAAAATAGCAGCCATCTAAAGGAAAATGTGTATTTCCCATTGCCGTCACAGAAAACAGAGATTTCCTGATTCTGTGTTGGTTTAAAATGCTAGGATTGGGGGGCATTTGGAGATTTTGAGTGTTTGCAAGCAAATGGTAGGGTAGGAGAGGACATGACAGCAGGCTTTTGCTGGGGTCTACAGCTCTTCAACTAGGTGGCATTGTGGCTAATAAAGAAAATGGGAGCCAAGTTTCAAGACTGCAAAAGAAGAAAAATCACTCAGTGTCAGGGTGTCCCCCATATTTCAGGGTAGGAGTTACAGATTACTTTCTAGATATGTTTTCTCCAGTCACTAAAGCCTCTGGGACTGTAGGTGCCCATGTTTGTCACCCATCAAGAGAACTTTACTTTTAAATGTTAACCTCATCTTCTCCTCATCTCTTTGTAATGTGGAGAATGGGGTAGGGAAGCTAAAGAGCAGCTCTATACATAGCTGCTGATTATTGACACCTCTTACCACTTGTTTTATTGTCTGAAGTTCTGAAAAAAGAAAAAAAAAGTGAGGTGTTAACAGGACAGCCTGTATGCTCTGAAAACAGAGCAGGTACTTCCAGACTGAGCATTAGCATGTGTCAAGTGTGTTTTCGAAAATGCCTTTGCTCTATTACTGTTAAAAATACTACAGGGAGTGACTAGCCTCGTACACATATTGATGGATGAGGTTAAGTGTGACTTTCAGTGTTGAAAAGGGCTTGTGAAATTTATTTCTGGGGAAAAAAAAAAAAAAAGACGAAGATAAATGATTGCTTTGCTCCAAAAATACTCAGTTGGACATAGTTCCCCCCGCCCAGGATTTTCAGCCTTCCAAATATCTTAGTGTAATTTGCTTAAGTAGGTATTCCGGACATACTTTAGTTCAGCCATGGCTACCGAAGGCTCTAAAGAACAAAGGAAGGAGGCTGCAATGTTTTCAGTGTGCTGAAGCAAAATACTAAGACATGCTAAAATATGCCTATGCTAAGTTGATAGGCTGCAGATACTGGGAAGGAAATCTTAAGGAGCTGCCTCATTGTGTATCTAATGGAGTTTAGTGAGAAGCTGTCATTTTGGTAAGCAGAACACGGCCAGCTCCTCTGTGGCCTTATTTTATGTAGGGCACTCAGTTTGTGGGATGATGGATCATTCATTACCAAAGACTTCATTGTGAAATCAAGCATCATGCCCTCCTAGGACCCATCCTGTTCTGCCTGCTGAAGCAGTTTTGAAGTATAAGATCAATTAATAAAGTTAATTGGGGACTAAAGTACAGTTGGTTGAAGAAAGTGTTTGTAGCTGGCTGCGTATATGACTTGTGCACCTCAAAGAATCTGGTCTGCAGAGGTAGATTGTCCATTGTCTGTGTGTTTATGTTCACAGATTGCTCTGCAAAACTGAACTAGCTTCAAACCTAAACCCTCCCATCGTATGGGATGCTTTGGCTCTGAGGTTTTGATTTCAGGCCTGAAGTTGCCCATTAATATCACAAGTGTTGCACAACTGCATTTATTTTTAATGAATGTATCCAGGGAAATTTAGTTTAGCTGAGCAGTGAAGTATTTTTAAATGGACTAAATACATGCAAGGGTGATTCAGATATTTCTGCTTTATCTGCTGCTTGGGCTTTTGAGAATACTTGAACATTGCATTTTCACACCCTTCATTTATGCTGAATCGTTATACAATTTTGCCTCAATCCAAGTTCTCCTTCCTTTGCTTCAAAATATTAACCTGATCTTAAATAACCACTATTCAAAGCAGACCCCATTTGAATAATATATTATGCACAGTAATTCAGGAAATGTAACTGATTGCTTTTAGAGTATATTTATATGACTTAGCCTTCACAGAAAGAGCAGTTGAAATATCTAACTGAATGCATAGATATAAAGGGTTTTTCTGAGCATGATTAAGTATTAGTAACAAAACTATTTTTCCATTCCTAGTTGTTGGAAATACATCACTGTAAGTAATTTACACATTTTACTAGGATACAATGAGCACCAGGCAGTTTATATTCTAGTTAAGAACAGCATGCACGAGCTGAGCAGTAGGCTTGAGAGCTAAGCTGCCACTGATGCACATTCCCACAAATAATTGCTGTAGCACCATTGTCATAATGTCTGAGATCTGCCTCCCTCGGGTTTGCACAAGAAGTTTTCTTTATAGTGAAACAAAATGCCTTCTCAAGTTGCAAATATGCTGTAATGGTGAAGCTATTGATTGCTTTTTCCTTTTTAATTTTTTTTTCTTCAAGTAATTAAATTTCAAATGTTGAGAAGCATAATGGAACATTGGGGGAAATAGTTTGCTGTCACCATGTCCATTCATCATGAAATTCAGCATTATGTGGCTCCTTCCATACAATTAATAAATTGGTGTGATCATGTGAAGGAGTTCACTGTGGGTGGTCTCACTTAACTTGTGGAGCTTTTTCTTTTCTTCATCTGATTGCTTAGATGCTACACTTATGTTCTGTAAAAATCAATCCAAATAAGCTTCCAGAGTTATTATTCCTTTCATTTCAAATTGCTGCACATTGTGATACAGGTTGTGTTTCTTCATATTAGGAAATCTTTGACTTACAGCACTGAAAACAGAGTTGCGTAAATGCCAGCATCCTTCACAGACCTAGTAATACAACTTGCATTTATGCAATGTTTTTTCACCAGATTCTGGATCCAAATTCCTGCCTTGTGGTATTGGGTAAAACTAGCTGGGATTCACTGAATGGCAAAGGCTGCACAGCAGAGTAGCCAAGAAGTACTTGCCTGTTTGGTGTCCTAGTGAAAAATGTGTCTAAAGACTACTTTTTTGACAGCTGATTCAGGAAGAGAGGGGTGGAACTCTGCTTTCCAGGCAGTTCCTGTGCTCCTCTCCCTTCCAAGCAGCTCAAAACCAGCTCCTTTGTGTTGAAGCTTATTACAGATAATAAAGTTCATGATACATGGGCAACATTAAGTGAAGAGTGTTATTCCATTATCATTATGATGATCAGAGAGCAACAGATGAAATAATTTCAGCCAGGGTCTTGAACTGGTACAGTGAAATCTGAACAATGACTGCAAAAAAGAGAGCACTGACAGCAACAAGAGGACTTCGATCATCCAAGCAGGCTAATTAGAAATCTTTCAGTGGGGACACAAAGGTGAGCACAGGTTATAAAAAATGGATTTTGCAGAGATATCAGGGAGAAGAGAGAGGTCCCATGCTCGAAAGGACAGACCTCAGGCAAATAGCAGGGGAGGAAGAGGTTGAGTCCCTTGAGTGAGACTATAGAATACTAAAGGCAGGAGAAATCAATAATGGGCAATGTGTGAAGGTAGTTTTATAGCTTTGTTCAGGTCTAAGGAATCTAGGGAATCTAAGATATCTGGGGAGTCTAGTGATCGCATGTTTTTGTAAAGATGTTTAAAAAAGGGAAGGGAAAAAACCACTTTTGGGTACTAAGGTGCTTTGCTGCAGTGCTGAAAGGTGACAGTATTGAAGTTTCCTTAGACTCATGAAAGCTTAAGAGACTTGGGTGTAGACTAGAATGTGACCCTTTGACTGCTGTCCAGCAAGAGGAACCCAGGGCACACTGACAGTGACAAACTGCCTGGGTGAAGCACTGGGTGAAGCACTGGGTGAAGGACTGCAATAGTCTGAATTCAGATTTTGTCACATGTTCACCTGCATCGTTTTGGTCTCACAGTTTGCTCTCCTGACAGGAATACATGGCTGTTAGAGGCAAGAGAGCTAACTCTAAAGAGCTGCAGTGTAGTGGAGTTTGCTCTGCAGTCAGACACAGTGAGATGTCAGTGTGAGTATAACAGCTTGTTCCCGTGAAGGGTCTGACACATCCCACTGCTGCCATTACACGGGGATAGATCAACCCATGCAGCTCCACCTCCTATGCATGCACAGAGCAAATGGGCTGGCTGGTCTACCCTGCCCTCCAAAGCTATGCACAAAACATTTGGTCTTTTCCCAGCAAAATTTAGGCACCTGGGAGTTATACCAGTTTTAATTAACTTCATTTATATCACAGTAACATTCCCATATAGACAAGAGTGACAGACTCAGGGAGTTTAATTATAGCCTTTCCTGACACAGCATGCCTATTTAGGGAGTCAGCTGAATGTTTTAGTTGCACCAGCAAGAACTTCTAGACACCCATCAGAGTTTGAGCCTGGGTCTTATGAAATCCTTTTTACTTTTAAAGAGAAATCTTATGCTATCTTGATGTTTGCACTCCAATCGAATGAAATTTCCTTGCTTTTATATTTGTATTTTCCTTGCTGTATTTCAACAGCTACAAGGTGTTATGAAAAGAAATTTTAAGAGGTAAATGATAGGAAAAGAAAAGGCCTTGTGAAAATACAGTGCCATACTGAATAACTGGGGTGTGCACAGATGGTTGATTTCTTAGTTTGCATATTACTTTAAATTCTCTGCCATATTCCTAGCTATTCCTCATAATGTAATAATGAAGGTCAAAAACCCAGACTTTATGTGACTTAATAATTTTAACTTGTATTTTTTTGGATTACCTCACAGCAAAACTGTCTTTGCAGTGTGACTCAGAAGTGCTCCATGCTGCAGTAAGAACAGCGATTAATATGTAGCCTTAGGCACATTCAAGTTTAAGATAATTCCCCATGGGTTTGGGCTCTCAGTTTTAGACAATATCACAAGAAGTTATGGGCCAGATGCACAAGTGAAGTGTGAACATTTTGTTTCTCTGGAACTGTGTGGCTTTACACCAGCTGACATTCAAATATGTTGTTATTAATCTGTACCAGCATTTTATTTAAGATGGCATCAGATTGTGCAGGCATAAGCCATGTGAATTAAGGCTTCATGTTAGACTTGAGTTCTGGCATACCCTAATTGTTGGGTGTTCATTCCCTTTCACACTTAAAATTTTCCAAATCTAATGTTTTGTATCGAGGTTTTCTGAGTTGCTTTTAAAGAAAACATCAGAAACCTGTTCCACTGTGCACCATGGAATTGACCCCCTAAAATAGACTGCTGGAGCTTGTGGATTCACCTGGAAGATCTCTGCCTTACACTTATGTCTTTAAATGTTGGATCCCAACGGGCCAGACATCTGCTGGAAAACAGAAGTCTTTCCTAGAGTGATTAGCAGATTATGATTGACAGTGAAAGGAAAGCTGGAATCTTGGTGCCAGTTCCAATGGCTACAAATCTGTAATTTTTCCAATCTGTAATAATTCCAATGACTGGTCCAGCATCCTTTCTCCTTATCCCAAACTTCCTCACACCACAGTTCTCCATGGCTCTCTGTGTGCCAGTTTTCTCATTTACTGTAGTTCTTTTTCCCCTCATCCTTTCTTCCCTTTTTAATGGTCTGTGTCCCCCCAGACTTACAGCAAGCACAGTGTTTCTCTTCCCAAATCCACCAACATCTTACCTCAGTTACATTTCACACATTCCTGGCCCTCCATCTCAGTATCCCATCTTGCCATTGTTCTGAGCCTGATTTTTCTCTTCTTCCTGCTCAAGTCTACCTATTCCTCCACACCACCCAAATGCCATCAGCAGAGAAGAAATTGTCTTACAGGCCACATCCCTCTCTTTGGTATTGGAAAACCACTGTCTATCCTTTACAGCCAGACCATGTTTTTAGGTCCCAAACACAAATACCCCTGTGTGACATACAGTTTTTCTTACCCTGCATGGATTTTTCCATATGTGATGAAAAAGGGAGGTTTCTGGTCAACAATGTGATTATAAATAACATCCACTTGTAAATAATATCGCAGCAATGACCTGGAGCATCTCCCAGCTGTGCAAAGCCTGTTACTTTGCTGGAGCATGTTTCTCACCTGAATTTTGACTGCCTTTTTGAAATACAAGCATCATTAACAAACCCAAACACCTCTGCGACAAATGTACACTTTCAGAAGCTGTGTACTTAATATCATCTTAGAAAGAGTGGCTTTAATGAAACTTATTTTAATTGAAAGGCAATTAAGTATTGTCTTTTTTCCAGTGCATGTGTAGCTAACTAACTCTCGTCAGTATTACCAAGTTGTACTTGCAGAATGCAGCTCTTCTACATTTCTCATCCCTGCAGAGCTAGTAGGTTATTTCCCCAGTCTTTTCCCAGGTCCTGCCATTGTTGTTTGAGTTTTTTTTAATTAAAACACTAAGATAAGGAAATGTGGGAATTTTTTAGTAGTAGAACTGATTGCTTTATATTTGAAAAGGCTGTGCTTCAAAGGCAGGTTTATGGAAAAACAGCTTCAGTTTTGCTTTCCCTGCTTTGGGTAAATCTGTGAAAACCAGTGGTACTGGGGGTAACATGTGACAAAGTATCTGTGGAGGAACAGGGTGCCCTCTTGGATCCTCAAAATTTTAAATGTTACTCTTTATTGTAAGACTTGAGTTTTGGCAGTGGGGCTGGTGCTCATTTTTCTTCAGGAAAAGAAAACTGTGCTTCAGAGAGGGATACTAGCAGATGCTTGCCTGATCTAACTGACTCAAAATAATTTGCCTTGAGCCAAAGATATGCTCAAATGAACTTGAAGAACATGATATGGGTTGGTCAGCGTTAAATAGAAGATTCCATGTTTCCTCTATTGTCTCAGTCTCTCACTTGTCTCTGGGGCAAGATGAGATGCCTGGTTTCACCTAAATAGTGAAAAAGCAGTCTAATAGTTTAAGCAGTTTCCTACATTTCTTCTAAAATTAGCATTTTGTGCTCTCTGTTTAGAAACAAGATAAGAAAACTTTTTCCACCCTGGAAACATGCTAAGTGAGAACAGAGACTCCATATGAGTCTCAGGAAGTATTCCTTCTGAAAGGCTTTCCTTGCTTTCCCATCTTTTGAGACCTGTAAAAAAATTTCCATAGATATCAGTAGACCAAGGTGTTCTTGTGTGACACAATTTAATAGTCAGGGATACTCACATTAAGTAAAACTGGCAGTATTGTAATTGTATAAAAAATATGGAAGTGTAGCTCATAGTTAGTACCTTTATAATTTTGCTGTATTTTCATAACTAAATGAATCACAAAATCATAGAATACCAGGCTGTAACGGACTTCAAGGACCAACCAGCCCAGCCAAGTCTTAAATGTGTCCGATGTTGATTCTAGTAATTTCTCCAACTTAATAAAGTTTCACTAAGAATGGTCTTAAAACATGAGATGAAATTGCAAAAACCCAAAATCCCACAACAACAAAAAAGGCTACGCTAGCAGCTCAATGGTCAATTAAAAGCGACTCCACTTCCCTGACAAAAACTCAAATTGTCAATTTTGAAGGCTTCAGTAATGCTATGCCTGAGTTTTCTGAGATAAATACAAATGCAGCAAGACTCATATTCTAAAAATTCAACAGTCTCTGTACATGTAATTGGTAATACAGGGATATAAATTAAAAGATTTGCTATCACTGTTGTAATGTTGCCATTTAATAAGTACAGTCTCTCTCTGAGTTAATACGAAAAAGTCTCCTCTGTGTTTTGTGAGTTCAGAATTAATGGAGACCAAAATGTTTACTTCAGCAAAAGAGACAGCTAAAAATAAAATGATACCAGAAAATAAAAGCATAAAGCCCAGAAACATTTCCCTCATACTTAGAGGCAAAAATAATTTTCTCACCCAGGAGAAAATAATAGGATTGCATTTCATCAGCCACATTCTTTTCCATATATTTTAGGCTCCGTGCAAATGCAAAAACAAAACAAAAATCAATGTGCATTTTTGTTGTTCTTGCTCTGGAATGAACTATGGTGTTTATGGGAAAGGAATATGGATGTTCTGGAAAGGATCTTGGAAAGAAAGAACAAGAGACTTTTAAAGAATTCACAGATTATCAGTCTCTTGTTTTCAACCTATTTTCATTACCTGGGGAAAATAAGGGTGAAACAGGTAAGTTGAAAAGTAGCACAGCTTCTTCTGATCAGTATGATGCATGGCAGAACTGTTTGTGTCTGCAGAATGAAAATTAGCCAACAAAATTATTTATGGAACCAGAAATGTTACACCACTGTGAATCTACAAGTTAGATGAGAAAGGAGTAAGGCAGTGACTCATTTGTTCTTTATCCAAGTAGCCATGACTGCTTTCACAAATGGCACACAGTAGTTATATGTATAAATAATAGGCATTATGCAATTAGATGCCCCTGGTTTTCATAACTGGCATGTTGCATAGCAATGTCTGCTTTCAAGGGATAAAGTCCAGTTTTGTGCCACATCTCTTCACCTGTGTTTTTTTTCTCCAGCATGAGAGAAAAACTAGCGTTGGGCTAGTTGTGCCTGCATCTTCATGTGGATTGCTCTGGGCTCTGGGTCAGACCAATCTGAGGGTTCAGCCAGCAGTTCCCAAGGGCATGGAGAGGGTCCTGAGAGCTGGGAGTGAGCTCCTGTTTCCATCAACCCCACTGCAGAAGGGAGGGAGAGGGCAAGATGGAGCAAAGGGAACAGTGAACACATGGTAGGGAGCTCATACCTTGCTCATTCCCATCTAGCCATCCCCAATATTTACAGTAGGATGGATAGAAGCAGTTTTGTCTTTGTACTGTACCTATAGCTCTTAATCAGTCAGAATCAAGGCAATACCTTTTTTTTTTCTTTATTTTTTGGAAAGGAAATCAAACCCTGATCCATTCATCTGGCACTGGAAAACAAATTTATATCTTAATCAATGCAAAGATGTTCATGATGCTGACATGACTCCTTGTGCTCAGGGGTTTATGACATGAGTTGGCCTTGATGTGAAGGGAGTGGAAGATGGACAATTCACTCTTGATTGCAGCCAGCACTGCTTTGAAGCATTAGTCCGACATTCATGGTAAACCTCAGTTGTTCCTTGATGAAAATATCAAATTACCTCAAAATTATACCTTCTTCTCCAATTCTTGGTACTTTATCACTGTGTGGTTGCTGCTTGCTCTGCTGCCAACAGCCACAGCTAGTGCAGGATCAGTTTGTTTCAAGAAGAGAAGTCCAAAGCAGCTCCTGCTGTTACACAGTGAGTGTTCTGTTACATATCTCCTTATAAAACCTTCAAACATGGAAGAGTGGCCAGAGAAAAATGTATTAATGGAGATGTGTGCATTTTCATTTGTTACCCAGCTGGGAGAGAAACATGGAAGAAAAACAGTAGGATAATTTTCTATGCAGAAAACCCAAAAATTTTCAAAAGGGGACAAGAAATGTGATATTTTAAAATAAAATTAATATAGAAATTGCTTTTGGTCTACATCTGTGAAACTAACATAGTCCATATGTTGCAGGAGGTAAGGAAATGGCCTGATAGGAAAGTGTTTGGATTATTTTCATATTTTTTAATTAGTAATACTTTAATTTTTAAAGATTAGTGCAGAGTGCTGCCTGGCTATATGTCCAGGTAAAATGTAGTTTTGCCAGCATCTGGATTTTCTCAGCTCTGCTTCTGCTTCTTTACAGATGGGATGAGTGACTAAGACTTTGACCAAAGCAATCAGCTTCAAATTCAGAGCTTAAAGGCGCACATTTTTGTTGATATTATTTTACTATAAATCCATTTCTCAAATGTATTCCCACTATTTTTGGCAATTTTGCCTATAAGAATTTAGATGTTTGGGTGGAGAAATAATACTTTTTTTTTTCTGCATGGAATGAGTACCCTGGATTTTAAGGTTATTGTGTGGGAAGATAAACTGTCTGCATGTAGAGGTGGGGGCTAGACTTGCAGTGATTCAGTTTTGTGGCGTGAAGCAGGTGTGTTCCTGTCACTGCTGAGATTTGAGGGCAGAGGCTGAAGGTGTCCTGCAGGGCATATGAGGCATTGTCTTGAGCTTTTCACATACACTTCTTGAGTTTAATTTCTACAACACTCATTTCACTGACTGAAAGGCTTTGTTGTATTTGGTTGCTGTATCTTCAAAGTTTATTTTTGCTTTTTTTTCCCTGTGAGAGGAACTTATTAATCAAGTATTTTTCTTTCTCTCAGCATCAAACACTGACAATTCAAAAAATAACATGGTAGTACTAATTAGATCAGAGCCAGTTTTCAGAAAATGTTTACATTTTCAGTTACTGTATTTTCACATTACAGGGTAGTAAAATGTCAGCAGTGAGCAAAAGATGTAATAAATATTGTTCATGTGCTTGAAATATTAGCCTTTTAATACCCATGCTCAGAAAAAAACATTTTTCAGTGGCACAGTGCTGAGAAAATACTTTTGGGTGTGGGTGGGCAAGAAGTAATTGATACACATATACTTGTTTGACCTATAGCAGGTTAAATATAAAGTTTGAGGCAGTTGTCTAAACAGCAGATCATCTAGAGCTGATATTACTGTTATATCACTGTAGCCTCTTTCCCAGCAAACTGCCTCATGCAGGGGGAGGTTACACCACATTAATGTGACATATTTGAGTTTCTTTCCACAACTGTCTCAATAACCAGTCACGAAGATCTGTTCCATATATAGAGAATTAAATTCAAATTACGCAGTCTTGGCTAGGAAATTGTGCATCCTGAAAAATGAAATCTGAGTTTTTCCACAGGCAGACTTGTGTGATTTTTCATATCCTGTTGGTTTCTGCCAGCACTCTCGTTGATTTAGGTTATTATACTCCTCTGTTTAAAGGGGAACAAGGGGGAAAAGGGGGATATATACATAATACAGGGGATTTTTTGGGAAAGTCCCTCTCTGTTTCAGAAATTAATGTGTCCTGTACAAAAATAAAAAGGACTGCTCTAAGCTCCTTTATGTAGATGCAGGAACCATATTTTTCAAGGGAAGTTTGCCACAGCTAATGAAGAAGGCAGTTTATCTGCTGGATTTCCAAAACCTTTGTTTATACCATGGCTGAAGCTATGTAGGCTTCTGCTAAATTGAAGCAGACCCTTATGTTTAAAAATCATTTGTAGCTGATTCTCTCTGAACTAAATTGCGATTTGAATAGGCTTAGTTTTCAGTAAGAAAAATAAAGCAAGCAGACATGATAGTTAAGCACTGCAGAAAAGAGGAAAAGGACAATTAGAGGTTTTATTTCCTTGTCCTACATCTGAAAGTATGTTTTCTGACAGTCATTGGATTCTTACCCATTAATCTTTACATAATTGTATCTCCTGATATCAACTCCCTTGTCCCCTGGCCCTCCCCTTTTGCCGCCTTGTCTCCTTTGCTTCCATGACCTCACCAATAAGTTTTCACTTCTTTTGCTATTTCCCCTCCCAGCATAACCATGTTCCATCTTCCCATGCCTTGACCATGCCCTCAATCCTAACCATGGGTGCTGCCTGCCTCTCTCTGTGCCTCCCCGCCTGTCTTCATCTTACGCTCACCGGACAGTTCCAAACACGTGGAGTTTCCTTGGAGAGGCTTTGCAGCCTCGGCAGTGCTCGCCAGGCACCATCTGTTCCTACCATCTCCTTGGCCAGTCACAGGCTCCTGCCTGGCTTTCCTGTGCCTGCTTTCTTTCTGACCTTCCTTCCTGCTCTATAGGAGCATAATTTTGGGAAATGTGCTAGATCAGAGCCTGTGTAACCGCCAGCGCCTCTCGCTAGCATCCTCACCTGACCCTTCTCATCCTCTGCTCCCTCTCCCACTCATTTGTTGTCCAAAATCAAACTCAAAGCTCCTCAGAGCAGAACCTTTGCCTTCAAGCAGCCTTTAGCACCAAGCACAACAGCCCTGGTCTCTGATATCATTCAGCACCAGAGCAGTGCAAGTAAATAAGAGTAATTCTGAATTGCACAGTTGAAGTTCTGATCTAAAATAATTTAAAGAGTAGTCATAAGGGGCTGTGCTGGTTATAATTCATATAATAATTTAGGACTGCTAGTTTTTTGCTATTGTGTAATTTGGATTTGCTTGCAGCTCTCATTGGATAAAGTATATTATTGAACAAGAAAGGAATAAAGTATATTCAGAGTAGCTGTAGGGTGCTATGATTTAAAGGAGAGCTGGTGCAATACTACAGCAGAAAATATGCAGGATCCATTATACTGTTAATGAATGCAGAGCTCATATTGGTGATTTAATTTTTAAGTCATATTTCTCTCATACCCTCAGGTACAGTAGACTTCATACATTAAAATGGAGTAAGTTGGTGTGTACTTAATCTCAGTCATGAAAAAAATGAATAATAATAAAAAATTACTTTTCTGTATTGTTTATTCATTTGCAATTATTTCTTTTAATGGCAAAGCATTCAAAGAGCACTATTAGAATGGCACAGCCATATTTTCAGGTACTAGTTTTGAATCAGTGATAGTAACCTTTGAGGCAGCTTGATATTTATCCATAGCTACAGACTCTTGCTGTATTTAAGCCATGACTACAGCATCATTTTTTCATCTAGCCAGGAGCATTCTTGAAATAGTCACCATTTCCTTCCTCAGGCAAGGTGGCAGATTGGTGATATTTTAAACTGTCTCTTGGCTGAGAGACAAATCCCTGTTTCTTTATTTTTGCAAGCAGACATAGCTGATGTAAGCAAGACCTATTCCTGCAGGGACCACACCCCTGAGTAGTTGTCAGAACCAGCCTTGTACAATGACTTCTACTTTTACTAAATGTGGGAATTTTTTTGTCTTCATATTTTTTATTGCCTTGTTAATTGTAAGCTTTTGCATTGTGTGCACAGATGTTCAACGTTTTGAGAACCCACATTTTACAATGGACTGCATTTTACATTGTACAGTCATAGATGCAAATTGAATCTGAGAAATCTCTTAAAATACACAAAGAAAAGAAGAAGCAATTAAAAGAAATGCTGTCTGACCTTTTGCTCTCTACACTTCCTATTTTATTTTTTTTTAGTTTTTTACTACTGGAGTATCACCTCTTAAATTAATTTGAACAACTCACCCAAGAGACATTCTAATCCAATTGTGTATGATGATGATACCAGTTGGATGTTATCCTATTAGGCACTCACTGTAAATAGGGGATTTTCCACTGACTTTTAAATCCTTGATTAATGAGAATGCTTGAAGCAGTGTCCTGTAAATTAGCCATAGTGCTAGCAACAATGGTAATTCACTTAGGAGAACTGATTAGTTTTAAATCTTCCCATCCAAATTAAAAAGCATGAGGAAAAGATAATGTCAAGTAGGTAAAATACACTACTCTATCTTGCATTATTGATCTACACCCAATGGCTATCTGACACCCTTAGGTCTAAATTCTGCTCTATCTACAGGTAAATTCCCATCAGTCAGAGCTCTTCTGGAGAAAGAACTCCAGAAAGTAACAGGCCCACAGTATTTAATTTATGTACTCTTTATCTTCTCTAGTGTTTTAGCTAATTCTGAATCCCATTTTGAATTCTGACAGGCAGACCAATGGCTTTCATTTGTAGTTTGGTCACTGCCATCTCACCTGCCTTTCACAGCTCTTTTTCTCTTTTTTTTCGGATAAAAATATGTATGAATAGCAGCAAAGGGTTATTTGGGTTTGGGGAAAGGGCAGAATAGGGTCAGGTTGTGACATATCTTTTAAGTGAAACTTAAATTCTTCTTCACATACTTTCCTGAAGAAAAACACTTTTCACATAATCTTATCACTTTACTTCTTATTCAACTACTGATACTGATTTATTGCTTGCAAAAAAATTAGTTTTATACTAAGTATTGACTTTGCAATACACATTACTTCCTTTACTATGTGGAGACATTAATGAGGTCTTTCTAGATATTTTATATTCACATTTATTTAAGGTATTATTCATTTCTGTGCCCATAATATGCAAGTATTTTTATCATTCAAGAACAACCCTTTCTTCTTGTAGAAGTATAAATACTCTTTCCATAGATTGGAATTAGTGTCACTTTATAAAGACAGTTTTGACAATCTCTTATAAGTAGCTAAGCAAAGTATGTCTCAGACATTAAGATACTTAAAGTGTATTATTTTTCTGGTGATTTTGAATTTTGAATGTACCGCAAATTGTACAAAGTAGAGCTACCTAAAGTCTTACCATGCTGTCATATATCAAGAGTAATCAGAGGCCCTGCAATAATCTCATAAAACTGTCTGATAATTTCTTCCTGGGTCACTCAAGTTACCTGGGTGAGTTACCAGGGTGACTCATCTGTGCATGTGCCAAAGCATCCCTAATGAAAATTCCAGTTAGACCAGTAGGTCTGAAGACCATTTATTGCTGTGACTATTGAGTATGCATGCGACCCTCTCTGTTTAATGGTATTTATGTAGAATTCCTCAGTGATCCATTGATAAACATTCAGAATTCTGGCTGCAGATCATAAAAGTATTGTCTTGTCCAGTGCTGTGGGCAAAAGGGAAAAAATTGACACTGTAGCTTCACTGACCAAATTGAAACTCTCTGGGAGATGCATGAAACTTTATGTACGTATTATTATGATTTTATAATTAATGGTTGTGGGGTTTACAGTACAGAGATTTTTTTATGGGCAGGCTTTGTTGGTTACTTGGTTATTTTTTCTTTATATTAAAAAAAGGGTAATTTTCCTCAAAGAGATTGAGATACTGGTTTTCAAGCTTAATTGATTGTCATCTGAGGAAAAAAAATGGACATTGGAAATTCAAGAGGATGTTTGCAGCTGGCTTTTGTTCCAACTTTGGTTTTCTACATGGTAGAAAGAAAGGACAACTCGAAAGCTTTTCTTGGGTGTGTTTTAAATTTTGCAGATCAGCCAAATAATTTTGGCAGTATTTCAGGTTTACAGTTGTTTCCTCTAGCTACACATTTTCTCAGCATAAGGAAAGAAAATTTTTGTGATTATGGCATCCAAACATAGCTGTTGTCTATAGTCTTTTTGATTACCTTTGGCAAGTTGTTTCATTCTGTTATGCCTCAGTCTTTTACCTCTTAAATGTATTATTATCATTATTATTATTATTATTATTATGGGCTTTTCTTTGTTATGCCTCACATATTAATGAATGTATTCCTGTATCACTTTTCTACTTCGGAGAAATGCTGAAAGCTTATATTCATTAATATTCTTGAAGCATGACAAAGTAAAGCCTATTACTGTAATATGCTTCGCTTTAAAACTCTGGTTAGAATAATAATGATAAACAACATTGGTTAGCCTTTGGCCCTGCTGCACAGATATAAAATTTTTACATCTTCAGATTTAAACTGATGAAGGAAATCTTTCATGCGTTTTATGTGCCTCCTCTATACCCATGAAGAGATAAAGGAAGAAAGTTTGACATTCACTGAAATGGGTTGTTGACAAACTTATCATACAGGAATCCAAGAATGGCTTTTTGCCTGCTGTGTCCTTAGCCTCTTGTTTGAGTATGATGTAGTATTTTATTCTCTCCATGTATTTCCTTCAGTGAGGTGAACAGAAGTTTGAAATGGACAATTATGAGACACCTTGCCCATAGGAAAAGTATCTTCCTAACCTCTTTAGTAATTTCTTGAGAAATAACCAGGTGCATGACAGCTTATATTTCCCTGCTATTATTTCCCTTAGTTGCTGTAGACGTTCCTATTATATTTCTAAACAACTGTTTTCAGAGGTGGCTTGAAAATATTCATTTTTTTCATGTTGACTTATTGTCTCAGTATTTCATTGAATATCTCCTTGTTCTTGCACTGTGAGAAGCAATAGATAGGAATTCTCCAGTTCTTTTTTGAACTTTTATGGTGTGTTATACCATCCATTCCATGGTTTATTGCATTTGTCTTGATATATATGATTTCTTTATAAAAAAAATTGTTCAAATGCATTTTGGCCCTGGGACCTAAACACAGCATTCACACAATGCTTCACTTATTTAAGAAAATAAGATGTTTTCACTTATTTAAGAAAATGCCGTAATAATTTCTAGCATATACACATTTATTATTGTTTTCTTTCCTTGACTTTCTTTTCATTAAATAGTTTTCAGCTCAGTGAGACATGTTTTATTTTTTTTCCTTTTCTTCCTTTTTTTTTTTACTCCATCTGAGAAAGCAAGTGCAGTTAATGGAGAAAATATCACTACATTTATAATAGTTTTAACGGCTGCACTGCAGGCAGTTCATTATTTTGACTTGTTTTTTAGTGCCCTCAATGTTCTCAGTAATATCATAGTAGAGATATTGGAGATAAAGAGGGAAGACCAGCAGCCTCAATATACATATTCTCTCCTACTTTCTGTCCTTATTACAAAAAAAAAAAAATTAAAATGTGTAAACACCCACACTGAGTATCTAACACAGTTCTAAATCCTGACAAGTGCAAATTGAAAAGCCAAGTCCCATTAATACAGAGTTGGAGAGTGCCACTGCACCCTTACACTTTAAATCTGGTATGCTCTAGGTCTTGAATAAATTAAAAAATAAAAGAAAAAAGAAGACATGCTGGTGAGAATCTTAAAACATATTCAGTCAATTCAAGTACAACTGTTTGACTCTTATTTTCTTTTCAGACTACAGATGACATCCTGGTGGCCTCGGCTGAATGTCCTAGCGATGATGAGGACATCGATCCCTGTGAGCCGAGCTCAGGTGGGTTAGGTTAGTCAACTTTTTTTATTACTTTCTTTTCTTTCATATTTGCATGCTCCTGTCCCCCAAGAGTCCCAACTAGCAGGACAGTCCCTTTGTGCACCACAAGGAGAGGTTGAATTGGGCCCTTTCTTCATGTGGCAGTGTTAGCAGAGAGGAAGAATCTTCTCCAAGGCATCAGATGGGAGCACGAGTCATGATATGAGCAAAGTTATGGCTCGGCTGAGGACCCAAGGATGGACTAGGAAGGGCATTCTAGGGCCCCTGCCACTATGTTGTGACGAAGACGGTGCAGCTTCATTTAGCAGAAAAGTGTTGCTATTGTTTGTGCCTTAAGAATTGCCCTTAATAAGATAAAAGTATCATATCAAAAATATGTGTTATGTTACAGAAGCATAGAATGGCCTAGGTTGGAAGCGACCTTAAAGATCATCTAGTTCCAGTCTCCCTAACGTGGTCAGGGACACTTTTCACCAGACCAGGTTGCTCAGAATTCCATTCAACCTGGCCTTGAACAATTCCAGGGATGGGGCATCCACAGCTCCTCTGGGCTACCAGTGCTTCACCACCCTCACAGGGAAGAATTTTTTCCTAATATCTAATCTAAACCTAGTGTTTTTCAGTTTGAATCCATTTTCCTCTTGTCCTGTCGCTACATACAGCTCTTTTAAAATGTCCCTCTCTGTTTTTCTTATAGGCTGCCTTCATGCACTGGAAGGTAGAATTGAATTAATTTTTAATTACTATTAATGATATGAAATTTTGTGTAGATAGATAAAACTTGAAGACATAGAATACAACAGTCTCAAACTTCAAATTGCTTTATGTTTTTTTTCCAAGCCAAGCCTATTCAGTGTATGTTTTGGTTGTAACCAGAAACAAGATATTTTGACATTCTAGTATTTTCTGTGAAACAAAAACTTGGTAGTGTTTTGGCCATGTCTTTGCTACTCCACTGAATAGTGGAGATTTGGTAATAATTCTTCTCTGTGACGTAATGGAAAGATTTGGTTTCAAAGAGGCCTTCGATTATATCTAGTTCCAAACCCCTGCCATGATTAGGGTCACCTCCCACTAGACCTGGTTGCTCAAAACCCCATCCAGCCTGGCCTTGGACCCTTCATGGGATGGAATACCCACAACTTCCCTGGACAATCTGTTCCAAAGGTTCAATTATACTCAGCTATGGTCAAGTAAATATTACATACCATCTCTAAAAATCCCAACATTTATCATTGAAGTGAAAGGACTGCTTCCTATCAGTCTGAAAAATTGTGTTACTCTATATCCTTTTAAATAATCCTAAATAGTCCAATTAATTATTCCTGCTTCCTTGTTGGCTTGGTTTAGGTTTTATATTTCCTGAGTGAACAGCTCATGGTACCATATAGATATAGCTCAGTTTTCCTTAGAATTTTCCCCAGAATTCCCCTGAATTCTGTGCTGTTTGGCAGCATGCCCACTGCTAGTTGTCTGAGGTAATTTGGTAATCTTTGGTACTTGCTACTTCACTTAACAGTAAAAAAATTAGTATCTAATTGTTGAGCAGTAACATATTTAGTTCGAGTAGAAACCAATTTGAGATTTATATATTAATAGCTAATAGCAACTAAGAGCCATCTTAGTGTGATGCCAAAATCTGGGACAGGAGAAACGTCTACATAGCCCTAAGACAAATGAAATTTTTCTTCATATGCAAATGCGTGGTTCCTATTTTAAGTCACAGAGCTTGATACCCACATGCAGGAATTATTTACTTGAACTGAAGGAAAGGCAGAGACATTTATGACTTCTCTCAATGTCTGACAGACCTGAAGCATGGCACTTGAGCTCTTCCAGGAAGCAATTTACAGATTTGATGATGATACTTCAGAATTATTTTCTTTCACTTTCCAATTAAAAGATTTCAGAGTAAATTTCAAAATTCCATGAAATTGAATGATTGTTCTTAAAACTATGTAGCAACGGGTACACTCACACAGTTTTGTACATCTCAGGGAGATGTTTCTCTCACAGAAGTCTTAGACATTATGATCAAAGCATTCAGGGTTTTTTTTTCCTACTCTTCCATTGTCGTTTACAAATTCTTGAGTTTAGCAAGTTTAGTGTCCTGTCCAGTATGAGTTAGTGCAGTAGCTCATATGGCTCTGAGCTCATTTATGCGAGTTGTTTCCTTGCTTTACTTAACTCAGACAGCGCTGTTCAGTAAATTGACATTTAGGGGAGTGTTATTTTATTTTATAAGGTAATTGTAAAGGAATATATTGGTTATGTAGCACTAAATAATTTTCAAAATCATCTGGGAATGCAGCTTTTTTATTAGAGCTGTATTCGTATTTTCTCAGGCTTACAGCTCACTGAAAGCCAATGAAATTTCAGAATAATTTTTCTCTGAGGTAGTTTGAACTCTGGGGCTGCAGTGTTTGGTAGTCCTGAGACATGCACAGTCATTTAGCTGGTGGGTGCAAGAATGAGAGAGGTGAAATGAAACTTTCTGATAGCTTATTGTTTCTGTCCAAACTATGGTTCAGGAGAGGGATGTGGATGTTAGTCTTGCTGCAAAAAACTGCCATTACCTTTACACACTGGTGTTCAGCTTTCCTGTTTTAGCTTAGTATTCATCACACAGCTACATTTCTCATTTTTGTTTATTTGAGAATGGTTTTACTGTTTCATTTGTCAGATCCCAACTGCTACTGCTTTTTTTCTTTTTTTAAAAGAACTGTGGATTGGCACAGGAATTATGTTCTACATAATCCAAATTGTCTGGATCATTTTATCTGTCATTCTTCTCATCAAAATGTCACTCGTCCTCCCACTCTCAACTTTTAAAAGCTGTTAATTTGCCTTCATTGGCCTTCTCCTTTTATCATACTTGAAACTACTTAACCAAAGGGGTTACTGAAGTTATAGCTTCTAGCATATCAGTCTCTCTAAGGTGTTTTAGTCTTAGTCACTTAGTGTTATGAATAACCTTTCTCCATGAACAGTCAGGTAGGCATTGCTCAATCTCTGTAATACTGCAGTCTCTGTGTGGATTTGAGCTACTCCTAACAGTAGGCTGGAATTTAAGGAGAGAAACACAGTATTGTTGGCAGTGAGAGACTAATGATTGTTCTTCTTTTCAGTTGGAATAGGAGATACAGAAGGATATGTCCCTCCATTTAAATTATCCCCATGGTTCAGTTCAGCTTTTTCCCCTTAACCCCTTTTGCAAACCAGATTGGCTTCTCCACACTACTCCTCAACATCCTCACTAGTGGTGGTGAGACTTAAGTATCCTAACAATTCTGGGAGGCTGAGATGGTTAGGGCAGTTTTATTTTTATGTTTTTGCTTCAGAGGCTGTAGTCTGGGGTCCTTCAGCAAAGAAATCCAGCTCATGGTAAGAGATGATACACTCAGAGCTGTGTGGTCAACATTTTTCTACCAAGAATTCAATCAAGGGATGGGCAAAGTCTCTGCAGTTGTATTAACAGAGCCATTTAATATTAACTCACTATTTCCATGATTAACAGAGACATAACTCAATAATTCCATGATGATTGCCCATGATATGCCTGTTTCTAACCAAAGTTCTCAAGTCCAAATGAGAGCCTATTCAACAATAATTTGAATATGGTACACCTATATCTCATAGAAAATACTGCTTATCCAGATTTTACTAATTAATGAGATTTATGTGTAAAATAGGGCTTTTTTTTTCCTATTACAAATACGTTGCTGTTTGTAGTGGTTAACAAGTCCCACTCTGCCACCACCAGCTTTGCTTTCTGTGCACCTGTCTGCTAAATAATAAATGGAAAGATGCAATTTGCCACAAATTTCATATAGGACATAAAAATGTAAACCCGATTAGGAGCTGCTGAGCAGCAATCCCATCATCTTGTCTGGAACATAAAAGTCACAAAAATTATAATTGCAGATTTCATTGTGGTATACAGACTGCTAAATGTGCCATAATTGGATGAAGTCATAACAAATTTATTAGCATGCAAAACTTAGTCAACATTTTTTTATATTATGTTTTGTGTAATAAGGAAACAAGTATGGTTTTCACAGTCTCCCCAGCTTCCTCTAAATAAAAATAATAACATGAATATTGAGTATGATGATGATGATGATGATGATAAAAATAGTTTATATGTCCTCAATTTAATGTCATGAAGGAAAGAATAAAACCTTTTCGTTTTACAGACAAGTTACAAAAAAATTTAGTGACAACCTATCCAAAAAAAAAAAAAAAAGAACCTCGGGCGATTTACTGATTTACATGAGGAGCTCTAAAACTGCAGCTGGACAAATTGCCATTCTGCACATCAGGACTGCTGTACCCACCGTTGCTGAGCTCTTTAGAGAGCTCTGATTTCTGCTGAGTTTCAGTGAGCATTTGTTCTACACAGCTTATTTGTTCCAGTTACTCTGGGCTGGTATTTTATTTGTTAGCGATTATCTAACCACTTCTGTAGGTATTGAAATGTTCCAAAAGGCAGAGAGGTCTGAGCTGGGTCAAATGAAGTGAAATCACTGTGTTTAATGGCAGGGAACTCTCAACCAGGAAAGAAGTCTTACAGTTTTAGACAAACACACAAACAGTTCCTTCTCTGCAAATGAATTTTGCATTTTGCACAAATCTTTCTCAAATCTGTGACTCGACAGAGGTTTATGCTCACAATTAGGTTGAAAACTTCTCCTGACAGGCCCAGCAGAAATGGGATAAGTAGAGGTTTTGGTGGTCTTAAAGCCAGAATATTCACTGGTCTTGGAAATTTTAGCAGGAGGTAAACTTCAAGCTGAAGGAGGGGTTTTTCTTCAGGTTCAAACAAGTGTCTTTCAGCCAGTGGAACTCCACATGTTGCAACCAAAGAAAATAATTATGTCTTTATTTGTCTGGCAGTTGGCTTCCACTTCCCAGGGCAGTGTTTGATTGGTGGCAGGTCTTGTCCTTTACCATTCTGTGGGTAAAAAGAATAAGAAGTATTCAGGACAGAGTTCAGTCATGTGTAACAGCTGATAGCACTGGTAAGCTTTCTTAGCCCAAATTCTTAATTCAGAGGAATAAATGAAATAATTTATTTTCCTATATTATTAAGTAAGAATTGTTAATAGGATTGATACTTCTGGACTGATCCTTAAGCATGTTTTTAATTTTTCCTACATGTTGTGCAGGCTAATTTCATTGCAGAAAACCACTGGTGTCAACCAGAAATTTCCAAAGCACCAGTTGAGCCTAGATAGTGAACAAGTCACTGCTGAAGATGACTCCTACAGAGCAGTCACTGCTTTGGGGAAGGCTTTGTCCTTTGAGCAGAACAGTGTGGGGCTTTGCATTCAAACTGCTTCCTGAAATACCCTTCCTCTTCTGTGTGCCTCTACATGGATGAGATGGCTCAGAACCCTATATTCTCAGCCACCTTGTGATGGTTTAGGTTTGGTCCCAGCATTGATACCTGTTTTTCTAACAGGCAGAGCTATGAAATATGGATTGTGAGTGGTTTATGCTCATTACTAGAAGTTTTGCTCTTTTTTTCTGGTCACAAATTATTGCACTGTATTCCTGGTGCATCTGGCAGCAAGATAACATTGCAGTAGGAGGTGAAGTGGCTCCTATAATTTATACATCACTGCAAGTGTCCTATTTAATGCTCTTCATGGAATTCATTGTGCAAGAAGCTGAAACAAAGAAAAATAAAATTACAGTTAGTTCATAGGGCTACTGTGTTCATTATGGCTTGAGACATAAAGGGAATATTTGTGCCTCAGTCCAATTATCCTGTAGTTCTATATGCATTTCCAGTACCAGAAAGATCGCTGGGTTGTCTTGAATCAGACATTTAAAGTGTTTAGCTTCAATACACATAGACATCTCTATACAAGCTACTACAGGGTGGAAACTATGCTTTATTTACAAACTTTCCAAGTGTTAGCACTTACTATGGATAAACATAAAAAAACTGAGGGGATTAAGGTGCAGCTTAATCTTCCTTCAACTGAAGCTAAAATACTTGTCAATTTTTTTTTTTAATAAATCATAAAGCCTTCTCTAGAGGAACAGAAAGTAATGCTGCATTTTTCCAAATTATTTTATTGTTAACTGGACTATGTCAACAGGCTGAGGTCCTAGTGCCTGTCACAGTGAATTACAAATATCACATTCCTAATTTGAGTTTGATCAAATACGTTTTTTTCCCAAATTTTCTAAAGAACTGAGGTAAAAAGTCATGATTAATCCATTGTGCCAATGCTAAACTCTCCTCTTTGTCAGGCATGCCATTGAAACTTGGGAATACTGAGTAGAACTGCAGATTTCTAGCCAGTCCTTAGGATTCTTATGCATTCCCAGTGTCAGATGGAAGAATATAGATGGATACTGTGGAGCTGACTTTCTTCCTGCACACAGTGATTTTCTAGCAGTGCAATACCAGCAGCTCAGCTGTGGCTGGTAAGAAATATTGACATCAGGCTGCTATGAATCACACAAGGCTCACTGTTAACTCGTGCAAGAGCTTCTCTGCTGGTGCATAAATGATGAATGGTTTTCCTTGGGTGTGAACTTTGAGGGTGCATTCATATTCCATACATATCCTTGCTAAAGCTGGGTCTTCTCACTTCTATAAAACATAGACGAATTATATAAGAGTGGCTGCAGTGGTTTAATCCTAGCTAGCAAACATTCACAGTGCAAACACTGGGGTTATTATTTGTGTGGAAGCACCTAAATCTTTATTTCGTGCCTCAGACATACACAGACAGCACGGAAAAGCAAATTCTTGTGCAGAGAAATTTACTACGTGACAGTTGTTAGTCCTGCTGTTACATGTTCAGTGGTTTGGAGTTAGACATCTCCACCGAACAGACAAAACCAAGTGGCAACGTTTTGAGTAGTTTCAAGAAATATGCTCTTTATGAACAGTAATTCAAGAAAAATGGGCACATTACTCCATGTGCCTGAAGGAGTGTCCAAAGAAAGAAAGTTCTGTTATTTTTCTTTCTTTTAAAGATGCAAAACACAGTTAGTGAGTCAGGTCTGAAGGTATTTACAGGCAAAGCTGAAGCACAAGATGCTGCTGCAATACCAGGACTGGGACGTGTACGTAGAGAAGCAAACCAGGCCCTCCACCATCACTCATTCACAAATCCATTGACATCAGAGGAATTCCTAAGAGTTTTCAGTGCTGAGAAATTCCCTAGACAATTCAGTGAGATGTCCATGAATATAATGTCCTTTTATTCAAGTTAATTCAGGGCTTACCTTCCTGATTTTCCCTAGAAAAATTTACAGGAAAAACTGTTGCTTGCATATGAGCAGTTGCTTGACCTATTCTCTTTGATATTCCCCCCCAGAAAAACTATCTTAAAGATAAGGTATTTCATGGACCCTAAAAATTAATTGTCTGTGAATGTGGTGACTTTGTCAGAAATGAAAAAAATGAAATTAAATCTATGTTAATGCGCTCTTCAATAAAGCATACATGGTTTTCAAGCCTGGTATTCAAGATTTTCAGTAATAAAACACATTAAGCTCCAGTGGCCATGCATGTATCATTAGTAAATGAAAACAGGTTCTAGGAAGTTCTAAATCTTTGTCATTCTTTGTTGTTAGCCACAGAAATAAAGATGTGTGCTCTTTGACAGCCTCCACTATGAGAGGTTTCCACCATTTCCAAAATCTGGAACCAAAGATTCACTGAACTGAAAAACAGCCTGTAAAACACATTACATTTACTGAAAACAATGAAATAAGGCCAAATATAGATTATGTGGACTCTCAAAAACATTTTCCATAGGTGAACTTCACACTGTGGGTGAAAAATGCAGAACATAAGTAAGATCATAATTGCAAAACTGAGGTTTTCAGAAACAGGCAAGTAATTTACTGACTTGACTGAGACTCTTTTTTACTAATTCAATAAGGAATTTTGGAAAGGCAGAGGATTTACTTACACAAGGATGAGGAAGAGAGGTGACTGAATCTGGAACAAGTTCTCTTAATTTTCATGTCAATCTGCTTAAAACCCCTAAATTAAAGTGTGTAGTTTTAAAAATTCATCCTTTACATCAAGTTTAAACTTAGGATCAGGAATGCACATAGACTGTTGAATTAATAAATGGGTTCTAGTTTGTTTGAAATTAGACTATGTGTTACTGGTGCCATGATTGATGCAACCTCATTATTTTCCTTGAGCTACACTTCATTCTGGTTTGATTTGCTACATCTAGTGAATATATTTTCTTGTGTACTGTGGACACTATATTGAAACTGTTTCTTGTAGCTTTGTAATGTATGTACATTGAATTTCTTCTTTTTGTGAAGGAAACTCACTTTTCCACAGGACTATTTTTCATCCTTTTTTTCTCTTTTTTTGTAAAAAAGGTAGAAAAAGAAAGACAATATTTTGCAAAGGTGGGAAAAGGTTCATAGCCAAAATACTGGCCTGAATTAGCATTGTATCACACAGTTCCTGTGCCAAGGCTTTCTCTAACCAAACTTGAGCAATGAGATGTTAAACCAGGTCTTTAAAATTCTACAGGAAATTTCTGATACCTGATAAATTCAATTAATATGGTGTTCTAGAGTAGCTGATGCCTGCCTGCAGCAGGTTCTCAAACCAGTAACCATCATACCAGGCTGCTGGCAGCGAACTGGTTTGCTGACCACTTTGCTAAACAAGGGAAACAAGAACAAATTGTAAACTTCTTGCTGGTGTTTTCTAGTAGTCAGTACAGCGTGAACACCCATTAGCTCTTGCCCCCCTAGTACTAAGGATGCTGCTACTAATTTTCAACCCCTTGCTCACAGCTAATTTAAACCTGTGCAGAAGCACTGGTTTATAGTGTGGTGTTGTAGTGTGTGAGTGGTGTAAATTGACAGCCTGCAAAGTGGCAGGTGAATGCTGACAAACTTGAGAACTATTTATTGTCCAAGGATGTTGCTTATAAATGGAAGCAGGAAAAATTTAAGGCAAAAGTAACCTATAATGAGGGTGAATGTACCTGAAATAGTCTAACCTTAGGCTATCTCGTTCTGACTATATAAGGAGTTGAATGAAACCTTGTTCTGCTATGTTGACATGCTAGTCTATATAGTTTTCAAAACCAATACTTCTCCTGAGGTTAAGGGCTATGGTCTAGATCTAGGACTTTGATGGTTTAAATGTGAACTGGCTTAAACAGAAGCTTCAGATCTAGAATACATCATATGTTGTGACTGTTCCCTTTAAAAAGTTTCAGAAAAGGGACAAATGAAAGATGAAAGAAGTGAGAACACAAGAATTATATTCTGAAATGAAAGGAAGTTTTATAGATATCTCAAACTTTTTTCCCTTGTGCCAGCATCAGAGACACTAGAATTGTTTTGTACACTGTGATGAGAGAAGCAAAGAAAAACAAGGCAGTCTTATTAATTTTAATAATTTTATCAGGAGAAAAAGAACATTAATTACATCAAATGTAACTTATAACCATCCTGAATTCCATTTGTCTTTCTCTTCCCTCTCCCAGAGAAGCATATATGGTTTAGGCAGTAATAGGATTTAGGCAGAACAAGTTTAGCTGTTGAATCTGAGCCTCTGGGTAGTTCAGTATTTATAGCAGCTGCACTCTCAGTGTGTGTGCAAGTATATTCTGGATGTCTTGAAAGCCTGTCCCCTTCTCCCAGGCATATTATCAACTTTGTCAGTAATGGTCTGACTTGATGACAGTATTTGGAACAAATTGAATGTGGTGTGCTTTCAGCTTCAACATTTAAGCCATATATATATATAAAGTTTGTGGCGTAGACATTTATCTCTTCATGTAGTAGCTGCTTAGTGAAGGAGGAAAATCAGGGAATCACCCACAGTTGTGACATGAATGTGGGTGTCTGCACCTCCAGCTCATTTCATGAGCAAGAATCATTCCACGCTCTGTAGGCCAAGCCAGCAGATTCCTCACGCTTTACAACTACATTCTGGTATTCTGCTGAAAACTGGCTCCTAGATAAGGCGGTTTGGAATTTTTTTTTTTTTTTAGATGAGATGACAGTGCTAAAAATAGCAATCAATGAAACCTTGGTCTGGCAAAGCTCATAGCAAAACTTTTCCTGGAGTCAGTGGAGGCCAAATGTCACAGTTTTGGTTCAATGCAACCTACCTTACAGTTAGCTGCCACCAAATATTTATGTTTCCAGTGCCCCTGCTCTTTTCTTGCTTTAACCCTGAGTCTTCAGGGAGCAAGGGCAGCAGGCAGCTCACTGAGCAAATGATCCCAGTTTAGCTGTCTGAACTGGTGGCCCATAATTGCAGCAGCTTAGCTCTAGCTTGAAAACATGCTGTCAGTACTGTAATATTTCTGTTTTGTCTTCCTTATGCTATCTTATTTGCAAAAGCTACCCCACCCCAAACACACTTAGGAGCACTTCAATTTAAAATATAGACTAACAACTGAGTCTGCTAGTCAGTCAAAACTTCTGAAACAAAGTATCAAATTTCCGAAGATTTCTCAGGACATGCACAAAAACAGGAAAATTACTTCACGTAGAGTATAAAGAAGGAGAGATACAAAGCTGAATGACAAATGTAGAAGTGGTGAGAGATAGGATACCTGAACTGGTAAAAGGAGAAAGAATCCTGTTTGGAGGGAAGGAACACTAAAAGAGAAGCAATGTAACTAAAATGTTAAAATATACTAATAAAAAGGGTAAGAACCACAGGGATGAAAGCTGCTAAAAATATTAAGTGATAAAATTATTTACATTCTCCATTTTGGCTAAAATTAAATTTAGTTTTGTGGAAAATATTTTCACAAAAGCTTCTTATAAAACTGAAATATTCCCCTCAGCTCTGCAAAACACTGTAACTCCTAAACCCCATTGATCTGCTCCGCTCCATCAATTGGCATTGTACAGCCAACTAACCCATCTCCCTTTAGGTTTACAATGACATTTTAAAAGGTTGAGAAAACAACCTTCCACCTCTCAGCCACAGGGGAAAAAGAAGTTACTTGCAAAACCTGCAGTCCTAAGAAGCTGTAAATGATTCAAAGTCGATATATGATAAATCATTACACTTGGAAGTAAGCACTCTGTTCAGTGCAAGAGAGAATGTTTAGCTTCTTAGCAAAGCAGCCTTTTTAGCTGTGGATGCTGTTCCACTGCTAGACTATTTTTATAACAAGCTAAGTTAGTCAGTGTCACTTTAGAGGTATCTTAATGCATTATGTCTTGGGTTTACACACCAAAGACTAGAACAGATACCTTAAAAATTTTCCTTTAAACACAAGTCTACAGCAGACCTTCATACTGTTTTTGAAGCTGGGCTGAATTTACCCCCAGTTCTGCAGAGGAAGTGCTGGAGTTTGTTTTTCAGAGGTATTCCTTGTAAAGAGATGCTGAAATTGCAGTGAGCTCAGAAACCCGTTCACCAGAATCCAACAGTGCTGCAGAAAATCGACCACAAACAGGTCTACAATGATAGCACACAGAGTGAAAATTAATATGTGTCCCGTAAATAATTGCCTTCATGCCTCATTGCAAATGCAGTAGTTAAACATTTCTGTCTTGTGAGTAATTTCCTATTCACAGTTTGTGGGAAGGCATAAATGTAAAGAAAACAGGTTTGGGGTCCTTTTGTCTCTTTTTTTTGTTTTTTTTGTTTTGTTTTTCAGTCTGCTAATTTCAATTCACAAACACCATGGGAACCTGCAATTCCAATTTTCTTTTCACAGTATTAATGAAAACTGGGCACTGAAAATAGTTAGGTTTTTTTTCCCTCTAAATTTTAAACTACTTAGAAATACTGTCAAGAATAATAACTTTCTAGTCCATTATTACACAATGTTAAGCTATGCTCAATTGCTATTACTTCATGCAAAGTTTTTCATAAGTGGTAGAAGAGACTTTTAGAACTCAGTTTCTTCTAAGCTGGTTTTTGAGGCAGTACAAAAATGCTGGTTGTGTGCTGTTGAGAGGAAGAGCTGTGCGTCAGAGTTGTTTAAAGTAGGAATCCTTGCACCACAAGATGACAATCATTTCCTCTCACTGTTGTGGCAAGGTTTCAGCATATTTAGTGCCTTTATGATTTTGTCTTGTTCCTAATCAAACCAACCTCAATTTATTGTTTTGATAAATAGTTTCAGGGTTTGGGTTTTGGATCTATTTCTGAGACAACTGTTTACTCTTAAAAATCAGAGTAATATTTTATGTCATTTAATCTTAACATACATTTCAGTTCTAGGATAAAGTTGCTATCTTTATGCTGCAGACACTACAAGTGACTGCAGCTGAGTGGCAGACAAGGTTACCTGCAGACACACCTGCTGCTGTGCCAGGAGCCAACGGCTCTGCTTGGTCCAGCTACCAAGATGCTGGGAAGAAAACTGCATCCAGTGTTTCCCAAAGAGTTGGGAAGCAAAGAGCACAATTGCTGTAAATTTATAGTCTTCATTTGCTCTCCACTGAGATTATCTTCCATCCCTTGCAATAGTTCCTGTCTTGCAGGGGAAAATGATACAGGTAAATTCCCCTTGGAACTAAATCTTAGCCTTAGTCAAACAAAGGTACTGCTTAAATAGAAGACAGCTGTTTTAGCAATGTTATGGGTGTGAATTGATTTATATATAAAGATTTCAGAAGAAATTAAAGCTGCCTTTTTTCCAGTGGCCCCATTCTCCCTGTCCTCAGAATAGAACTCCAGCTTTGGTGTGTACTCCATTAGGTGTTCCTATCTAAAGTGCTCACAGACAAACCTATATACTTTGTACAACTTTTCTGTTTCCTCCTCCTTCATTTGTCTGGAGAGGCCCTGCTAGGTTAAAAGCATATTTTAATGTAAATGAAACAAAAATAGCAAGTCCTTTTCTTTGCTGAACTGTTCCTTTTCCAGAAATCCAAACAAATGCAACAACAGATGCTTTGAAATGTTTAAGTAGAATTAATGCAGTGGTTGAATATTTCTCAGAGAGATGGGTTAAATGAGATAACTGTGAAAATATTCTTAAAATAAAAGGAAGCCATCAGGTGAGAGGCATGAATTTAGGTAACACTGGAAAATATACCTTAAATGTTTCTTTTAGGTTGCAATATTAGAATGTTTTCCTCTGAGCAAGCTGTTAAGCATCATTTAGTAGACATTAATTGTAAAGTTAGTTGACAGTATTTGGCCCAAATGTGTGTATCTTAAAGAGAAAAAGCATCTGTTAATCCATCAGGTATTGACAGTGTATTCAGTGGCTTCTATTATTTCTCAGACAGAAATTAATTTCCTGAAATCACATACAGTAAGATACGACTCTGTCTCATTTTCATTCACTATGGAAATACTCAGTCTTTGTTCTGCACACAATGCATTGTCTCTTGTAAAACATTAAATGACACCCTTGGTGTTAAAGAATATCCATTTTCTACAATGGCTACAATGAACAAACAGAATCTAAACCAGTCGCTGACTACTTTGGAACAGGACACCTTTTTAAGTAGGTTGGCATCTGCCCTGAAATGACAAAAACATCTTAAAAACTTCAAGAACTCTTGTGTAGCCATAGAAAATACCAAGTGCACCAACTCGTAACAATTAAGAACTTTCAGAAGGATACAAAAAGTTAAAATACTATTTGATATGGGTTTTTTTGACTCCTAACTGTTTTGCCTCTGTTCTTTAAGCCAAACAATATGTCAGGTTCTTTTAACCTGTTTGAAATAACTGCCAGGAAGAAGTGTTTCAGCAGTAAGAACACAAATCACCAATAAACAAATGATAAGTAATACCAGGGCGGAGAAGGAAGTTTTGGGGAGTTGTGGCCTTTTTGCTATGTTTTATTATCCATAGGCTAATAGTAGATGTCTGTAGTTCGTGGCTGCTTCCAATTGTTGTTGCCCAAACTTGCTTCAATTTTTTGACCAGTGTTGACAGTTTGGCTGGCATTACCTTTAATGTAGCATCTGTAAAATCATCATCTTCCTATTATGCCTTTACAGTGCTTAGAAAAGTGACTATGGAGCATAGTGTGCTTTTGTGCACTTTGAGCAAGACACTTTTCTAACACACTTCAGTACATTGCTCCCTATAGGCACACCCTGATAAAGTTAACATTATGAATATACTGTAAAACTAGCATTTAGTACTTTTAGTTAGCATCTATATTTTGCTGATTGAATTTTTAGCCATGCATAATGATTTAAAATGCAGTTTCTCTAAGCCAGCCTGGCTCTCCTGAGCTCAGCCAAGGCTGGCAGTGCTGAGGATACACAGCCTCCCAGGAGTTTGGAAATGCTGGTGTAATCAGAGGAATACTGCATAACTCCCAGATAATTTCATTTTTGTCCATGACACTTGTTAGATTAGAGAAGATCTATCTCAGCTATCACCACTTTAAGTGATTCTATACAAAGAATCTTTCTTGCTGCAAAATTCAACCAAAAAAGGAGATCATGGAAAATGTAAAAGCACTGTGTGTGCTTTGAGCATTTAAACTAGAAATTCCTCCTGGAATTAGGGTTTCATTCCTCATGGCAAGGGGACAAAATATGCCAGACAGCACAATAGTTCCTATCAAGAATATTTTCCAGTGCAAAGACATAGGTCAGTTCTATTCATATCACAGCTGAAAAGACCAGAGTCTGGCCTCAGAGGTGGATTCTTAGGCAGCTGAGTCCTTGTTCTGTGCAATTTGAGAGGTTTTCTTGGGACATAAACCAATCCTTGAAGGAACATCTGATAATGGTATCAAGGATGAAAAGAGGGAATGGGAGAAATTGAATGAAAAAGTGCTAGGGTTGGATAGCTCACTAAAAGTACTAAGAGTAAATATAATTAATTCTTTAAAAAGAAAAGAAAATATTTAAAGAAAAGAAGAAATTGAGAAGCTTGGTGAGGGAAGTGTACAGGAGAGCTGAGGATACCTAATTTGACTACAATTCACTAGAATTTGTTGGCTGCTATTGGCCATTTTCTTTCTTTTTTCCTCCAATCTGTCCTAGCCTTCTCAATAAATAGTATGGTGTCACTGTTCCTTACAAAAAGAGAGGGAGAGAGGGAAATCCTTTCCTCTGAGATGTTCATGTCCCTGCATTTAAATTGTGGCACGCCCGTTATTTCAGATTATTTAGGCATTATATGCTTAATAACACACTGAGACAAATTATGCCTTTGAAGGCTAGAACAGGACATTCCTTGCTGTCCTTTTCCTTGTTTAAAAGCCTGGAGAAGGGATGGGCTGTAACCCTAACTGGTTTTGGACTGGTAGAGGGGAGCTAGAAGGATACATGACCATAGCAGCAGACATGACTGACTCCTCGATGTGCAAACTCAACAATAACCTCTCCTTTCTTTCATTATCTACCTACAGCAAACCCTACCAGGGCAGGAGGAGGAAGGGAGTACCCCGGCTCGTCCGAGGTGATCCGTGAATCCAGCAGCACGACGGGCATGGTGGTTGGGATCGTGGCGGCAGCGGCGCTGTGCATCCTCATCCTCCTGTATGCCATGTACAAGTACAGGAATCGAGACGAAGGATCCTACCATGTGGATGAGAGTCGAAACTACATCAGTAACTCAGCACAATCCAATGGGGCTGTGATCAAGGAGAAACAGCCCAACAGCGCTAAAAGTTCCAACAAAAACAAGAAAAATAAGGATAAGGAGTACTATGTCTGATCTCAACATCTAAAAGAACGCTTGTATAGAAATAGTCTTCATTTTATCTGAGACATAATACAAACTTATTTACTTTACTTTTTATGAAGCACATTCAAAAACAAACAAACAGAAAAGACAGGGAATGCAATCAGAAAGGAAAGACTTTTTAAAAACAAGCATTTCATGCTCCTGTTTTTCAGAAACAGGAGCTGATAAATTCCCTAACATCCACAGTGTTTTCATTTACTCTGCCTGTCTTTATGTTGCTGGAACATTTCTGAAAGACAATGATGACACCACGCATTCATAAAGCAAGGAGTATTACTACAACATCGAGGCACAATATGAAAAAAAAATCAAATTAAAAAAAAACAAAACAGGAAAAAAAAAAGAAAAAAAGAAGCTACCTATGATTCTGGATTTAGCCAAAGTGCTAGCGCTTTCTTGAGAAGTAAGTTAGTCTTATTGTCAGAGAAGACTGTCATTATATATGGTGACTCAACAAGCAAACATAAAGAGTTTGCCATCTGGTGCAGTGAAGCAGTGATTGGAAACTTGCATTTTGAAACAAAGTGCTGGCTTTTCTGAAGACTTATGTAGAAATACTTTCAAAAAGCCCCTTTCTGGTTGTGAGGAAAATAGTACGGAGGCCTTATTTTCAAAAACAAAAACAGAAATCTGGAATATAAGGCACATTTCCACAAAATTAAAAAAAAAAAAAACAAAAAAAAAGAAAGAAAGAAAAAAAAAGAAAAAAAACCACAAGAGGGCATAGATGCAATCATTGGGAAATTTTCATGCACGCTTAATATGTTATTACATATGTTTATATAAAAACACATCTATATGTGCTTTCTGGACTGTGATAAGTGATGTTTTATAGCCTGTTGTATAGAAAATGCAAACTATATCTGCTCTTCAGCCATTTTTGGTAAACTCAATGTTATAAGTGTTGCTAGGTATAGAAAGTTTTATGACATCTGGAGCAACAGACATTCTTCAGTTTTTTTGCAGCCATTATATATAAATTGTCCCAGACTTTTTCCCCTTTTTTTTTTTAATTTTTAATTTACAGTGTAGTGGTTATACAAAGGGGGATGTGTACGAATGTATATAAGAGTCAGCTAATTTTCTTTCTTACCTGTACAGCTCTATTATGTTGCAATTAAGTTTCAGTAGTTTGTATGAAAGAAGTGGACTAGAAAGCAAAAATATATCTCTACTGTAATTTGTCTTCTCCCTCCTACCCCCATCTCTTGCTCCTGATATGCATCAATGAAGTTGATCAGAATGGCCAATTTTCCTGGAAATATACATTCATTAATTAGCTAAATATTTAGTGACTTAAACTGGCCTTTGGCTTCCAGTCAAAGCTTCACTATTGGAGAGCATGGTTTGCCTTACAGAAACCTTGTTCTTAGAAATTACAAGAATGACAAGTGTCTTGAGAATCTTAGGAAGTATCATATAGTGTTTATCTGGCATTCATATGAAGAACAGCTACTACAGCACTGGGTGGTGAAAAATCTAAAAATACTCACTGTACTTATCCAGGCTGATTCTATTGCAGAATTTATCCCTTCCTCCCAAAAGGAAATACTCTTGAGGTGCACGATAGTATTTTTCAATGGTGGGCATTTTGACATAGGAAAAGTATTTTTAGCTAAGTTGATTGCATACTATTGCAAGACATCATAACCAGACAGATATAAGTTCATTATGTTTTAGAGTGACACAGCTTATCTTGCATATATAAAACATTAATGCATTTTAGTTAAACACATGAAATATAATGCTGTAATTTACATGTTAAGTTTGGAATTTTTTTTCTAGTAATATTTCATTAGTTTCACAGCAATAAATCATAACATAACATTTTATTTACACAGAAGTTCAAAGGGAATACATTAGATAGAAAGAGAGTAGTTCAATAGAAATCAACCAAATCATCAGAAGGCCTCCTGGGAGGGATATAGATATTCACACTTTACAGACAAGAAGGAGAAATTTAAAATTAGCTTTAAAAAGCAGACACAATTGTGTGTTACTCACTGTAGCTGTTGAAAAAAGTTGGGAACTGGTACAGCTATCTATCTGGGAGTCAGAGCACTTTAAAAATACATGTAGCTGACATGAAAACACCTCTCTTGAAGTTTGCCAACCACATCAAGGTGTGCCATGTTGCATTTTTGAAATGACTTTTTATTTTCATTAGCATTTATGCAAAAATTTAAAAAATAAACCCCCCCCCCACAAAAAAAAAAAAGCGCCACACCAAAAAAAACCCACAAAATCCACCTGATGTTCATTTCTTAGATTGTTGTTCACCCGTGGCACTCATAATTTCTCCCACCTTTACAAGACAGCTGTACTCAGGGAATGGCAGGGGCAAGGGTGAATGGAGGTCATTGCTGAAAGCAAGAGACTTCAGCTGGATGGGGAAAAGAAGTTGAAAGCCAGGTGGTGTTCAGATTTCAGTGCTTGAAGACACCCAGAAGAACAAGAGTAATCTGTTGTCAGGAGACTGGACATGACAGAATATGATTTGGGCTAGATGAAATGCTCTTTTCTGCTTGGTGTTGATTGCATTAATGAAATGGCATTGTCAGGATAACTTCCAGGCAGTTAAAGATCAATCTTTAACTAAATCCATATATCAAGAAAACAAAAATCTGCTACTATTAAAATAAAAATCCACAATTTTAACACTGTTTCTGAAGGTTCTCCTTTTTTCCTCTTTAATTTCATCATTTAACAAAAAAAAATAAAAAAAAAAAAAACAAGAAAACAAACAATTATGGATGTATCAGAAATGCCAGCAAGTGAATTTAAAATTCTTTTTTGTTTAAAAGCAGCAGCAACAAACAAACCGACATAAACCAACTACCTAACATAAAATTGGATTCTTTCTCTATAATAACCTAATTTGTTTGACTGAGATGGCTTCATTTCTATGACTGTATTGTGTTGCCTTTTTTAACAAAACACTAAATAACGTGTGAAACTTTCAACCCTAAGACATCAAAGAGAGGCCCAATGCCCCTAACCTTATAGTGCTTTCTGTGATAGATATTTACAATTTTTTTATTTGTTGCAAGGCCAATTTATTCATTATTGGAAATGCTAAGCAAGTGGAATTTACTGTTTTGTTAATAAAAATGTTTCTTAATACAAATGCTGGCTTGTTTCTTCTCTTGCTCTTAGAGCGTGAGTATCTGTTCATCTTAAGGCTGTGAAAAAAATTGGTAAATTGGTATGAAGTTACAGACATTCATGTCAGGAAAAAGTGACCTCAGAGCTCTTTGTACACTTCAGTGAAAACCTTTTACAAGTCTTGCATTCAACTGGCCCAATTAGAAATGTGTTAATGACATAAATGAATTGTTTTTGTACAGACTTGCTTAAATTGAAATTTTCTATTATTTTTTTAAATCAAAAAATTAAAACTTGATGTTCCCTTCCCCTGCTATATGAGAAAAGAACTCCTCTTTTTGCTACTTTTTGATTTCTGCAGTGGAAATAAGATGAAGAAGGGTAAGGTAATGGGATGAAAAGTTAAAACATTTGTTAAAAGTAAAAATATTTTCTCTTGTCTAGAAGATGATTTAAAAATTAATGGGAAAATTAATATATTTCAGGTCCCTAAAAAACATTTCTAGATAATAATTACAAAATTTCAACTGGAGCTAATCCATTTCATAAGTGCTTTCCTATTTAGCATGGCATTTAAATTCATGGGCAACTTCAAGCAAACATCTAATCCTGTTGATTTAAATGAGTGTCTAAACTTGCCTAAATGTACTGCTGAATGGGGATGGAGTTAAGCTTTTGGATCTAAACTCCAAATAGAATTTAATTTTCTATCATCTTAAATCACATCAGCAGCTTTTTGACTTCAATGAGATTTATTCATCTGCTTAATTATGTATAGACTGAAGTATTTTAGATAATTTAAGCTCAGGAATATCTGGAGAAAAACAATCCCTATCTTCCATTGGTAGAAAACACTTTGAAAGTTCTAAACTGCTTTATACTGAGATTAGGTCTTGAGAGTGTGCTTAGATAAATATTGAATGTTCCATTTAGGAAAATGCTTTATAGACATTTGAAGGAGCTGCAACAGTGATTTTTTGTTCTACTACTACTACTACTACTACTACTACTAGAAAGAAAACCCCCAACCAAAACCAAAACCAACTCACATTTAATTATAGACTTTTAAATTCTACAATGTATTTGTTCCCTTTTTTTTTTTTTTTAACATCTGTACTGTGTGCTCCCTTTTACCAAAATCCTAATAGCTTCTCACTACCTGCGTCATTCATCATTATGTGGCCACTGTAAATGGTGGCCTCCATCATCACTTATCACTGTGGTCAAGCAGCTAAAAAGCCTTCACAAGGTGATGAGAAAACAGAAAAAAACTAAACAATGCCCCCAAATGTGACTTAGTGTGAGGAAAATAAAGCACACATAGGCTGTAAATGACAACTGTGTTTGTTAATTCCTCCTATGTAACTTTATAGTTCAATGAAACAGTTTTAAATTGGGGTTCTGGTCTGATTTTCATTTTGATTACAGAAATTTTCTTTTAATTTCAGTACAGGCCTGTATAGAGGTACTTAGAGCTATTAAGCTGCATCAGGTACACTTGTCGCTATAATTTTATTTGGAATGCAGGCTAATCAGTTTATTTTAAAGCCCCCAGTATTTTAAAGTCTATAAGTATTTTTAGTGTTAAAATCTATCTGGCTCTCATGGGAGTGGGGAGAAAGAGAAATCCACACTACATTTAATTCAACTTATAAATCCATAAATACTTGGGAATGATAAAACTGCTTGCCTGCCAACCTCCGATTTGTCTGGATGGACTGCAACAGATTTGATTGGTCACTGCTCTTCATGAAACCAGAAGCATCCTCCACAGGTTAAGCTTTGGACTAGAAATCCCAGATAATATACAGATGAGCTCAGTTTTGTCAGACACGGGGCCAGAACTCAACCCTTTCTTTACCCGCTTACTTTGGAGGCTTCTTCCTACTGATGGTCTGACAGACTTCAGCCACCAACTCTACCTTCTGTAAAAGAAAGTCTTCCCCCTTCCTTTTTCTGTCTCAGTCACTCACTACTACTCAAGTATCTTCATTTCACAGAATCACAGAATATGCTGAGCTGGAAGTGGCCCATCAGGATCATGGAGTCCAGCTCGTGGCCTTGCACAGAGCACCCCAAGGGTCACAGCACGTGCCTGAGATTATTCCAAATGCTTCTTGAACTCTGTCAGGCTTGGTGCTGTGACCACTGCCCTGGGGAGCCTGTTCCAGTGCCCAACCACCCTGTGGGTGAAAAACCTTTTCCTGATATCCAGCATAAACCTCCCCTTCACACCTTCATGCCACTCCCTTGGATCCTGTCTCTGGTCAGCAGAGAGAAGAGAGAGGTGTCTACCCCTCTGCTTCCCCTCACAAGGAAGCTTTAGACCACTGTTCAGAACAAACAGATTTCCATATGGCATTGCTCCTCCAGTTGGGCTTCATTGTGCTAGACACTGAGGGTTTTTCAAGGAAGAAAAAAGTGACATAAGGGGTAGAGTTATTTCAAAGGGTGTGGGATTTTCAGTGAGTAAATTGGCTTTAAGTACAGTACTTTCATGCTGGCATACACTTGAGAAATTTAGAAATCCAGGTCAGTAATCCTCAAAAACATCCTTTTGGTAAATAATAAAGGCATGGGCTCATTTGTCAGCAAGTGCAGGGACCAACAGCAAGTCTATCAAAATGTGAATGTGTCAGTCGGGTTGTAGCAAATAACACAGGGAAATGGAATTTGGGCAGCTAAAAATAACTGTTGGTACACTGGCTGGACTCATGAGTGAGTCCAACTACAAGCCAGTCAGCATTTATTGGATGATAAACAGCAAAATACTTCCATTAGAGTCACAGTTTGGAATGCAGCTGACAGAACAGAGGCCAGGGCTGTAGGGCTGCATTGGCTTTTCCAGGACCAGGAGCCAGGTTGCTGTTCAGGTGTCCTCCAAGCTGGGAGACTGGGCAGGCTTCACACAACCACCTGCTGCACGACAGATGATCAGCTGTTTCCAGAAATCCATCCTTTTCCTTTTGAAATTGAGATACATTTTCCAGGAATAGTATAGCAGTTTGCTTTGTGGAACACACCAGTGGCTCCCAAAACATCTCTCATCACAGCCAGCTATCTCAAGGAGAGACCATGGCTGCAGGTCCAGGAGAGAAACCTCCACTCTGTTCAGGACTCCCTTGGCCTCGGGACCCCCTCAGGATGGGCAGATGCGAGGAGGGCAGGACATGAGAGCTGCAGGCTCTGGTCTGGTGTGGTTACAGAAAGGGTGGGAAGTTCAGCTGAGAGGGTCTCACAACCAGGACTGCTTGGGGAACTTGCCCCAGGGCTCGTGGCTTGGCAAAGCTAGAGAAAGCACGGGTTTTCCTTAGTTACTAAATTACTCAAGGGAAAAATAAAAATTTTCAAAGAGGTGGTGGCATAGAGAGTTCAGGAATTTCATTAGGAGTTACTTCATTGTTCCTTTAGCACTTTCCCTGCCTGTGCTTCACACCAGAGAGGAGAAGCTCAGGCCTCCTGTGCCTGGGGAAGGAGGCCAGGCAGAGAAAATCTCCCACAGGCATTAAACTCACCCACAACAATACTGGATCCCTTTCTAGGATCCCTTTCTAGGACACCAGGCCTCAAAGTTTTGGACCAGAAAATTGACTCAGGATGAGATCCAGCAACATGCTTTATTAAAGCATAAGGACAGAGACAAGTTTCAGCATAAGATATAAAAACCTTAGAGAAGAAAATTATATTGCAAGCAGACACCACTGGGAAATCTTACCCCATCTGCCACGGTCTTCTAATTAGCTTTTCAGGTGGTTTAATTCCTTTCTGATTACACCTGGAGAGGGAGCAGGTTTGTTACCGTATCCCACCTGGCAGAAAAGTTGTCCTGCTAGCAACCACAGAACTCACTGTAGTGACCAGATCCTTCACTCTACATGTGAGCTAATTGTACAAATATTCCCCTTTATATTTAGGATTGCTGGCTATCAATCTGGAAATGGATATTTAGTGGCTTATATTTGATTTATGAGCAGTACCAGGGAGTTGGAAAAGAACATAATCCTGTGAGAGAAATGAAGAAAAACCCCCAAAACCAAGCAGGGTTTGTCTTATGTTTACCAGCAAATCTGCACATAAAAAGCAGAGGAACTTCAGGTAATTAATTTAGTCTTGGTGTGTTGCTGGATGGTGCTTGGGTAAGGCAAGTTTGTACTCAACTCTCCTAAAGGCAAAATTTGTTCGGAAGCTCATTTATACCTGTCTTCAGGCTCTTTTTAGGGAAGTCTTTCAAAATGTCGATAGCACTACAGTCATCACCTCTAGGAGTTTCTTACCTATTTTAAGACCTTTGTCTAAATATGGGTTGCTGGATTTGACTCATAGGTCAGAGTACATCTGCACTAGCAAGCACAGCCCAGTAAGAATAAATTTGTAGGTCATGGTAGCTGATGCTATGGACCTGATGTCCATGTTATATTTCAGGATTTTCTTTGAACCAGTTGTAGTCTGGTCACACAGACAGAGTGCCAATTAGTGGTTAGGTTTGTTCATGCAGTTAATTTAATCTGCAAAGTGTCTGGTCTTTCATGCAGAGCGCTCTGTGAAGTTAATTGTAGGGAGTGGGAGCAGCTGAGTTGCTTCATAACTGTATGCCTGATCTTAAATAAAACTTTGGTGTTGAAAACATCCTTTGGGCATTTTTGTATTCCAGTGTGCTCATAATAAGTCACAGCAGTTTTTAGTACCCAGCCCCAAATGACAATCGCTGTTAGACATAAAGACTCCCTTGTATTTTCACAAGACTTAGTGTCTAATTCTGGCCCTCATCTTCCTCTTCAACCACCACACTGCTACATAACATCCCCTCAACCCTTTTCTTCAAACCTGAAGGCTTTGCAAGGCTTGTTTCCTTTGAATAGTTTGAGATAAATATGGAAGTATTTTGAGGTGGCAATGTCTGAGGGAGCCATGTCACCAGCACTGAGATCAACAATCATGCAATTGCAACTTGCAGAAGTATTGTGCAAGCAAACCTGGAGCTGCTGGAGTAGGTGAACCGGGAGAAAGGGCCGGGGCAGAAATGGATTCAGCCTCTGCTCAGAGGAGGAGGCACACTGAACAAATCCAGTCTTTTGGAAAATTTACATCCAGATTTTTCAAGACAGATCTGCTTTTAAACAAAGTTTTGACAGTCTTCTCTAACAGAGTTCTCACCAAAATAAATTTATTCCTGTATGGGAATTAATTGCAATACATTTCCCAACGTCGTCAGTATTAAAAATATCATGGGAAACCACAAGAGATTGGGCTACATTTTGAGATCTTTTCTTGTAACTTCTGCAGACGGGAAAGATGCCATTTCCATTAAGATTGAGACTTCATTGCTGCTTTTAACTGCAGAGTGATTACACTTCCCCCTGGCACACTGCATGTTATTATGAACATTTTATATGAGTATTCTGAATAGTCATCATTAATTCTTTTAGATTTCTAAGTGTTAGGCATCAAAGACTGACAATACAGACTGATACTAAAAGATTTTAAAATCTGAGTTCTTGTAAATGGCCATATTTGTGTGTAAGTAGCTGCTTATAAGTTTTGCCTAAGTTCTAAAAAGCATCTTGAGAAATTTATTTTTATTATTTAGTTTTGCCAAAAGTTGATAATTATAGAAAGAAACATTCTCTGTTAACATAATTTTTTTCAGAAACAGTTCAGCTTAATTTGAGAACACTTCAATTCAGCAACAGGGATATGAATTTAGAGTTTTTAGACATATTGGGCTTTTGCTATCATCTATGCTAATTTAGAATTTTAGAGACTTCAAAAATAATTGTTTTTCATCTAATTCTTGGTGGCAGGTGTCACATAACCTGGGGAAAAATTTCAGTGCTTGTGAGGAAAGTTGTGGCAATAGGCTGGTGCCTTTCTGGGGGGCAGCTTTGCCAGACCTGCATGTGAGCACATCTTTGCATCTTATGCTGTTCTGCTCCACACTGAAAACATTCAGTGATTACTGATTCCTGGGACCTATTGCACAGGCTGCTGCACACCAACGAAGTCCCTGGCTCAAAAGCAGAACTTGACACCAATACATACTCTGAGGAAAAAAAACCATTCATTTCAGTGGGATCCGGGATTTCTTCTGGGAGTCTATAACACCTTAAATAAATCAGTATATTAAAAAGTGCTACAGAGAGCAGATTGAGAGGGAGGATACATCCCTGAACAAACATCCTGAACGCTGAATAAAGAAAAGCCAATCCAGATACCCTAAAACAAATCTGACATTTTAAGATGGACAATAGGCTATCATGAATACATAACTTACTTTTGCTGTCCTTAGTGGCCTTTCATAATTTGCTTTTGATTTGGCTGATTGGTGAGATGTGAAAGTCCTGAAGTTGAAGCTATAAATAATGCAGACTAACAGAACAGGGGCTGTACAAACAGGACATTCAGTTTTCAAAATTGTTTTTAAAACTCTGCTATGCTACATGTGGACTGACGGCAGGGAGGGAGCTAAAACAGCCTAGGACTGAGGGTGGCCCTGAGCTCAGTGCAGGTTGGATGGTCCAGCTTTTCTCACAGCTCCGGTATCTGCAACAGGGAGAAAGATGCAGTACCTCTAGAAGCAATAGCAAAGCAATGTCTGGGTTTTGGGTTTTTTTTTTTTTTTTGCTTTGATTTCTTTCTAATGCTGGGAAAGAACAATCAAATGATAATCAGTTTTGGGTAAATTATAATCATCTTTCAGTCTCTTATATGATGCAAACAAATTTCAAATAATTGAGCATTAGGATGGTAACTCATTCTAACTAGAGTTTTAAAATAATCTGGAAAAATTTACACAAAAGGCCAATAAAAAACTGAAGCCAACAAGGAACCCATTAATACTGTCCTGCCATTTTTTCTGTTGCTACAGTGGTGTCCGTTTCCAGCACTCCAAGTACATGACTCAAACTGCAAAGTCCAAGGCTTTCATTAAAATAACAGTTCTTGCAACATAGGAAATGTTACTGTAAGGGAAGGAGAGTCATTTCTAAGACTATTTTATCCTAGTTAAAATTCAAGAATTGTCTACTGAATTTTGTTCACCAGCATATTGCCATTATTGAGTATGTTTATTATTTTCCTAATACACCTATACCCACGTAACAATAAATGTGGAATTATAATTTCTGCAACATCTACTGCTCAGTGTGATCTTGCTGCCTGTAGTAGCATGCGTTTGTCCAGGCACAGACATAACTTGTACATACAAGTACAATTGTAACCCTGCTGGTGTGTTCAGTGGGAGGAAGGAAGGAGAAAGTGTAGCAAACACTGTAGCAAATACTTAAGGTGCTACTTAAATTTTTATGTTTGAATTTGCACTGTTCAGGAATAGGTAACTTCTTGATTATCCCAGTTTCCAGTGTATGCAGTAGGAAACAAAAGCAGGAATGAAAGGAAGATGTTCTTGGTTAAGAAGGCTCCTGCTACAAGCAAAGAATTTTATCCACCACTGTGCCACCACCAAACATTGGAGCCATGGCAGAGGTAGAGAGTTTCTGTGTCAGGGTGGGCCAAAGTATTCTTCAGGTTAGCCTACAGGAATAGCAGCCAATGTAACACAAGGTAGGTGCTTGATTCCAGCTTTATTCAGAGGATTTTATGTCAGAGTAACTTTTAGACTTCATTACAATTTTTTGTGACTGCCCAGCAGTATAAGTCTGTGTCACTGGGATTTAAAGTTGAGACCTTCTTTCAACCTCACACAATGGAGAAAGTCCTGTTTTCTCTCTTTTTTTTTTTATTTTATTTTTTTTTTTATTTCAGAGGGAACATTAAAGTTCCATTGTTACAAGACTGCAACACAAAGAATGATAGAATGATAGATGTAATCAAAGGGTCTTTTATCTTCCTTTATTTTTTTACCTTATTAGAAAAGTCAGCAGTTCTGCAGCACTGATTCCTGAAGGTGTCTAGCACTACTGTGTTACTACAGCAACAGACAGCACTGACAGGACCAAGTTATAGATGAACTGTGTCCTTTTGCAAGATCACAACCAAAATGGTGGCAATAAATCTGCTGCATGTATAGTTGGTGGGATTAAAAACTTAACAGGATAAATACAATGCAGGAAACTACATTATTTTATAGAGAATCTTCTGCAGTGCTTTAAAACCCCTCAAGTCAAAACAGATGGGAGGAATTAAATTGGTCCTTCTAGTTACATTTTGTGCTGTTCCACAAAGGCTTGTCCCATTTCTTGTTTGGGGACTGAGGCAGATCTCTAAGCAGGTAACAGTTCTCACAGTATCAGAAAGGGATACATCTAAGGGAAGGACAGGAATTTCCAAATACGAGGTAATGTAAACTGTCTTGTCTTGGATCAGCTGCTTCCTGCTAAATCAGACTGCTCTGCTTTGTTCTCCACCTCCTTTGGGGATATATGAAACGGACACATAGGAGAAAGGGGGCAAGCTCCTCTTCCTTTTTCCTCCCTCCCCTTCATTCCTCTTCCTCCATGAAAGACACAAGATCTCTATTCTTGCCAAAGCACCTTCACAATAATATTAGATTTGTTTCAAACCCTGAGCCCATATAGGCACCTTAATGGAGTCCAGCTTTCAAAAGCACATGGTGACGTGGTCCTTTATGATCTGAGCTCTTTAGGAAGGCTGACTGTAAGTTCTATTTGCTAGCACCCAGTCCATGTTAGTGTTTATGCTGCAGAAATACTTTAAAAATTGTGCCAACACATTTACTAGCTGAGAAGTTACTTAGACTGGGCAAAACTTGCTTGTAGCAAGAGAGGTTAAGAAGAAATGAGGGATAAAATACAGAGCACAAAGCATTATGTCAATGTAACTCTAACTAATTTAACTCCAATTGCTGATATTGTGGCTTCTTCTCTTCTGCCTTCTTTCTGTATAGGGTGAGAAAGGAGCATACTCTAGAACAATATTGCTGTCAGCAAAAGTTTCACATGGGCTTTGCCTCATCAAAAGTGAGATGAAAGCCAGCAGAGTGGCTATGAATAGCTAAATTACTGAAGAACAACAGCAGTCTGTGTTGAAGTAGGGCCATAGAGTTGAATTACAGAAGCTCTTTAAAGCTATAATGTATTAACTGAGACACTGAATCTACATGTGTGCATGCCTGGAGATTGCCTCAAGACCTCTGTCTTAGCATAAGCAGTAATGTATGAGGTTGAGGTTCATGCATTTTGCCTTGACTTAGAGGGTGAGAAAAACCCAACCTGTGATGGAAAATGGTGTCAGATGAGGAGATTGGTGGTAACTTATTACACCTTTCTGGCTCATCTATGTTAAATCTCCTGCCTGTGCCCTCAGCTGCAGCTAACTGGACTTTCAAGCAGATTGAGAAATAAATGTAGAGACTGAGAAAAAAAATAGCCTGCTGTCCAAGCACACTTGGCTACTCAAAAACATGCCTGGAAAGAATGCTCAATTAAGAGAGACACCTAAATAATTCACCAACTTTTTAAAGTTTTACACTCTCTGTCATTGATTTCTGACTCTGGCATATTCATCATTATATGGCATGTTATTGAATTACTGACTCTCACCAAACAGAAACAAACTGGTCAATTCTTTATGTTCTTAAAAGCAACAGAAAAACATAAAGTGGCTGATCTCTCTATTACCCCAGTTCTACTCTGTTTTTCTTGTTCTTTCAAATTGTTGCATGTTATTCAAATGAATATTCAGGCCTTGAATACCTCCAGCTTTCATTTAGGTGTCAAAGGATGGACCAAGTAAAACCTTTCCATTATTTAAGGTCGTTAAAAACACGGAGATAAACACAGTGATTCTTGGAAAGTAAGATAGAGTTCACAGAAATTCACTGTATATTTAACTATCTCCAATCTAGATAATTCTATAGTTATCTCATAAAAATAAGCCCTTTCAGAGAGTAATATTTAAATCATTTTAGAGATTTATGTTAAAAAAAAAACCTTATATTGTGCTCTCCACTTCCTCTTGAGAGTCTAGACAGCTCACATTACAGTTTTTTTGCTTTCTTTGAATTAAAAAGCCTTACTTAAATTGTGGCAATATTTGGCATATATTCATCATTTTCCATCTGAAAAGTCTTCCATTATTGATACATAACTGAAGCTCAAGTAGAAAAATACATTTTGTTCTATTTTATGTGAGGCACAGAGTTCCCTTTCTTGAAGATGCATTCATCAAAGGGGCATTCCCTTAATGAAATGCTAGTCCTGTGAATATCCCCAGCTCCCTTGTCAGCCTGTGTGACCAGAGTCTCCTTCATTGGAGGACACTGTCTGATTTGATGGAGGTCCTAGAGCCTCTCTCTGCACTGATTCTGGTGGTTCCCCCTCATTACCAGGTTCTTGCCCCCTTGTTAATCCTCCCGCTTTCCAGCTGTCTTTTCTCATTCAGTTCTTCATCAGAGAGCTCTTCGTACTGGCTGAGGTTAGAGGTCCTGCTGTCAGTGCCAAAAGAAACCATTCACCAGCTATGGAAAAAGAGTCCAGAGCCCAGGAGAAGTGTCCACACTGTGTCATCGTGTTCTGGTTGAAAAAAGCCTTTTGTAGAGCAGGTCATCGCATGCAAATTTCCTGAGCCTTAATCTTAATTCCATAGATCTTTCCCCAGTTAGTGGTCTTATGTACAGAACAATGGCCAGTCTTCTGGACAGTAGAGAGACAACAAAAAAGCAAGTCTGTTTGTCTATTTCTTGTGCATGGGAACTGTGAACACACATCGAGCCTGTAATACCAAGATTTATTTGAACTGGGAAGTTCATAAGGCCTTGATCAAAACAAACATAATTTCATTCATTGAGCAGAATCACTGGGATACAGCGAACTGATATTTATCTGATTATGGCAGCATCTGGATTAAACATTCTGATCTTGAAGATTTAGGATGTTAGAGGAGGGGGGCGGTAGGGGGAAAGGAAAGCAGAGATAAGACCCAGTAGTATACAGAGTGCTGGATAGCTTTTTGTATTCTCTTCCTCCCTTTTTAAAAGCTTCTTCCCTTCTGAGCTTGAAATATTAAAGACTGCAAGCTGTTCTGCATAACAGGAAAGCTGCAGACACAAAACAACGTAGAGATGCTAATGAAGGTTATACCTTGCTCCATTTATTAAAATACTGTTTTAAGCATATCTGGTTTAAATGTACCTTTCATTATTTAGGTTTTTTTTTTTTTTCACTTGGTTTTAAGCATGCCTGTATTATAGAGCAACCTTGTGTTTTTCTGTGCTATAAATACCTCATTCATGTCTTCACATTATCTATTACTGTTTATCTCTTAAAGAGGGAAAATGGAACCGATTTAGGGAAATGTACAGTTGCAGGGTAAATAAATATTTATTGTGCATTTCTTCCTCAAACTTTATGAGCTGCTTTAATGTAATTAGTATATAAGCTAATTTTCAAGATCTTGGTTTAAAAATAAAATAAAAGCTTACCAGTTGCAAATAGCTCTTTCCAGAGAAAGATGAGAGTTATAATTTTCTACAACCCCGTCTAATAATAATGTAGACTATAAAGATAAGTGTATCCAGCATTTACTGGTACCACAAGATGGTTAGTAGCATCTTTAAAACTTCCAGCCATAAAAAGCCAAATGGGATAAGTGAATTCTCACAGTACTTCCTGGAGGAGAAAGGCCTTAGGTCTCATCTCCTGACCAGAACTAGCTTTGATTTCTCTCTGATGTAGAGCACCAGATCATCTTTCTAAGGCAGCTCATACTTGTGTCTCTCACCACCCCTACCTTGACTAGCCATTTCAAGCTCATTTGCCATTTCTGGATCCCCAAGAATCAGAGTCATCTCCTGTGGTGCCCTGGCACCCTTGACCTCTCCTGTTCTGGTATCCCCTCCTGTATGAGCTCGTGTCCCAGGGCCAAGCCAGCACCAGCCTGCTGGCCCCAGCTCTCCTGAAACTTTTGACATGCAGGAACTTCTGTGGAATCACTGAGTGATGGTGCTCCACAAAAGTATCTACCCAAAGACTTCTGGAGATTTACCTCTTTCCTTACTACTCATGAGAGTGGATCTGATTCAGTTGATGAATAAATGAGCTCACTGAATTTTGAAACCAATTTGGCTGCGGTTCTCTCTGCAACTTCTCATCTCTTGACTGATTGATTGATTGATTGATTGAGTCATCATTAACAGCCTGAACCTTTGAATGAAACCAGTGGGAGTCTTACCATTTCCACCAGCAAGAACAGGCTGCTGCACAAGTTTCCCACATGAAAGTACAATTCACTAACACATTAAAAAAAATCGAAAAGACTGAGATCACAGCTCATAAGTCAGTTTAGTATAGAAATCTTTCACTGAGACAACTGTTTGGGTACAATAAAAGAAATCTGTGGATGGTCTTTCTGTTTTATGCCCTGATTTTAGCTTGTACGACTTCATCTTTTTGCTCAATAATGTGTGTGTGGACAGAGGTAGGGAGGGTACTTTTGGTGTGCCTTGAGAGCTACCTCATTCCCACATTTTTTCTTTTCCTTCTCATCACCTCATGTGGCACCATCTTTCTTGGGACTACTGAGGATAGGACATCTTCCCAGGGAACCATCAGCTCCCTGACTTCATTGCCAGTCTGTGGGATACCTGTGGACAGAGATGTGGTGGGGCAGCAAAGACTGGGTCATTTTCAGAATCCTTGAAAATATAACCTGAACCTGTCACCTAGCAGATAAAGGACCAGGTTACTGAGGCAGGCTAACCAACCTTATCTTTGTTTTAACCCCCCAAAATCCCAGGCTACATTTGAACATAGAAGCAGACTTTTACAAATGCCCTTTGGAGTACCCTCAATCTCATCTGTTATATTTCAGTGACCATCATCATTTCTTGGTCATAATGTCAAGGAAAGATATAATTTGATTTATATTTATGTGCTTTGTGCAATATAGAGAGTTATTTTCTGTTTATGCTATTACTGCTTTGGGAGTACAAACAAAACTGATGAGCACATTATTATACCTTTATGAGGGCAGGTTATTCAATGCATGAACGCTGGTGACACTTTCAGTACTGTGCTCACAATGCTTATTCTGATCAGAATGATTTAAATAATACATGAACTCATGCATATACATATTGCAGCTCATCTCTTTCATTAGGCACCTTGCTAAATTCTCTCAGCTAGTTCTCCTGAGCACTCACATGTTTTCAGGGTGAAAGTCCTTTTATTTGTCGCAGACAGGTTGCAAAATCTTGCTGAGATATCATTTTAAATTTGTTTGGCTGTGCAACCTAGTTTAACAAGGGCAGATTGCAGCCTTTGCTTTTCCTATTCTTCCTGGGGGAAAACAAAAAGGAAAAAAAAGAGAGAACTTATGTGAAGTGTTTTAATGTATGAAGAAAAAACATTTGAAAGGCGAAGTGGAAAATTGGATTTGGTAATTAAGATTTTGTGTTGGGATCATGGTGCTCCCAGTTCAGTCCCCTAGAGTTTCTCTATGACCTTGGGCAAGTCATGCTAATCTACCCAAGTCTCTGTAAAGTGGAGTAACCGTTCCTTCTTTTCTTTCCCCAATGTCTTGTCTTTTTCACTCAGGTACAGATTCTCTTTCAGTGTCTTTACATCCAAGTTTCCAAATATATTCAGGAATTTTTATACAAACCAAGTTCTGATAAGGAAAATACTTTCAATTTTATATACTTGGTGCTCCAATTCAGGATAATAATTTTAAGCAAATATGTTGAAGAATGTATATTTAGAAGGAAAGCTCCCGCTTCCAATGATTTTGAGTAGAAAAGTAAGAATCTATGTTGAGAGCAGGATGGTATCTGTGCATTAAATAGAGCTGGCACAGAGGAATAAATCCATCTTTAACATCTGCTCTAGCTCTGTTTCTTAGGACAGCATCTGCCCTCAGTGTCTACAGTGCTTCCACTCTCAACTTAAGTACTGAAGAAAGTACATGGCTTTGCACTGGAATGGCTGTGAGAATTTCTCTGTCCTTCCTGCCATCCACTGCCTGCTCTTTCTGCTGAGATAAAATACAAGTGTCTAAAACAAACCAAACACTGCCCCCTGCCCCGGCCAAATCAAATTACTGTAATTAAATAGAAGCTTAAACCATGAACCATATGCCAGGACCTAACAAACCAGGACACTGGGGCCTGCTAATGGGATACTGCTCATCACCTGCTGTGAGTGCCCAGCTTCTCCAGTTCTAGGTGGTCCAGGTTCATCACTTCCACAGATGCTGCTCTGATCTCAAAAGTCCTCCAGGGTCTGCATGTGGGGGTTGTTCACAAAAAGGTAAAACAAAGCTGGGCTGTTTCTCTTCATTTTGCAATAACCAGTCTGTGCTGCTACTCCTCATGCACAGGGAGGACAGCACAGGGCACAACACAGGCCTGTGTCCATGGAAGTGTCCCGGTTCCTTTGCTCTGATTGCTACATGAGATACACCCATCCCCACCTAGTCCTGGCACCATCCACCAGGTCAGAGTGAGCTCCCTGATGGGCAGCGATCATTGGTCACTCTGCTCTGAAAAGAAGTAGGTGGAGCAGCTCACCTGGCTTGCACATCACGTTTTGTGTCTTTTTTGTAGTTGTTCTGTGTCATAATCCATGCCTTTCCTCAAGAATTTGCTGCTTCAAAGCTGCAGTGGCTCGAGCAAAAATGGGGACTAAACCTGTAACTAAGGAATTTCCAATCTCTTTGCTGTCACTGGTCACCTTGTTGGAAGTTGTACAAAATCTGAAGGAAAAGGTTAAAGCAGTTCTACCCTGCAACTTCTTTGCCAAGTCCATGAGGTTTCTATGTCTTTAAGAGCATCACTGGCACTGAGACTTTGGTTAGAAAAGTTTCTGTATCCAATCTGTGCTCAGGATGCCGTTAATAATAAATAAATGGGAATAAAACGCAGTCCTGCAATCCCTTGTACCAAGATGGTCTGTGAAACAGTGAGTGCCTCAGGGCAATGCTTGATGCCCAAAATGACCCAATGTCTGGCCACTTGCAGGGTTCAGTGAGGTCAGAAGGGCTCTAGACCTGGAAATGTCCCCTTGGGTTATTATATATGTATGTTTTAATCATGTGTGTTGCCTTGGTGAGGTTCACACAATTATTTACCTGCATGTTAAAACGCTCCAAAGAGCTTTCAATAAAGAGTTTTCTATTTCTAGAAACAGTAAGGGAGCTGGAGAGGAAACATGAAGGCTTTGCCTGGCATTGTTACACTTAGCACAGGGAGGCTGCTCTAGCTGTGAGAATTTCAGAGCGCTTTTTTGTTCAGGACAACCTGGAGCAGAGAGAGAGAGACACAAAACTGATCAAAGAAAATAGCCAGGCAGTTGTTTGTATGGGACTTCTCCTTCTTATCCTTGTTGGCTGTGAGTCTGTTTGTGCCACTATTGATGCTGATAGCAAGGCTTGAATGGTTTGAGTGTCAAAAGACCCTAAACAAGAGAACTTGTCTCATATCTTTTTATCTTTGTAACTAATTACGAAGAGTCTGAGGTGGATGGTCACCCTGGGCTATTTTCTAGCTACGTCCTAGCCTCCCTTTCTGTGCAGGTAATGTTCAGAAAGCTTGTAATGTAACAGAGGCTCTGCCATCCAGTCTGATGTTGCTTCATGTCATCCTCTTCAGGCTTTTTTTATGTTGCAAACATTTCTTTCTAATACCTCAAAGAGAAATACTCTAGTAATTACAGCAGCAATTTCCTTCCTTAGCTTTACTGTTTCTTCTCTCCTGTGCAGATTATTTCATTTAAGCTGATATCCTGAGCAATTATAGTACAACATCATTTGAGACGTAATCACCTCTGGCTAACCTCTTCAGGATCCTTTGGATATAAATGTGTTGATGTCTAAGCATCCCAGTGAAATCATTTCAGTGAGAAATAAAACAGTATGAAACCTAATATTTCCCAGAAAACTTGGTCAGGAATAGAGCAGAACAAGATCTCCCTATTAGGGGGAGGGAAGGAATATCAGAAGAAGATATTGTATTGATTTTACTGTCAGGAAGAATAACTGCAATCATCTATTCCCATCGCCTGCAAAACACAGGCCAAGAATTTGGCAGCAACCAGCAGTACTGGTTGTAATGAGCCACATCCAATACCCTGTGCAGTCACTGGGAAAAATGCTATTGCTTCAGAGAGAGCTTTGGATGGTGATCAGTGTGAGCAGAAGCCCAGAAGTGCAGCACAGCTGTGGGGAAATCCCTGGAACATACTGAGCAGTGATCATTTGCCAGAAACAGGGAGCATCAGTGGCTTCCTGGAGGCAGGACATTGCCTCTTGCAGAATTTCTTCCGTGTCTCTGTGGTTGTTCTCACTGGGATGGGAATGAAACTGAGGGGAAATGGCCAGGGAAGAATAACTTTTCCCTGCCTTCCTGCTCTTTCTGGAGCCACTGCCTCTGGGGCTACTCTCAGCAGCAGTTCCTATCTCCGCTGAACACCTGCACAGAGTAACTTCTCTGTTCCCTGTTGTGGGTGTTATAACAAAGACAGCTGGAGTCTGGTGTTCTCATCTAATGTTTTGGTAAGAAAAAAAAAAAAAAAAAGCTATTTCATTCTATGGTTTAGGAATAGCTTAACAAAAGTTGAGAAATTTAGAGGTGCTTGTGAGTGTGGGTGTAGGTCACTTGTCAAAAAAAATCAACAGCAACAAATTGCTCTATCAGGAATGTATTAGATCTATCTGGCTAATCTTGGGGGAAAATGCAAACAATCTAAAATAAAAAAAGTACTCAGAAGTGCTCCTCTGGGCCTCCTCTAGGGTTTCAAAGCGCAGTAATTCAGAAATACTGCATTTTGTGACAAAATTGTAGTTTGCATTTTAGCAGTGGCAAAAGTCAGCATAAATGTATAATCAATGTTTCCCACTCCTACAAAAAAAAAATAAAAAAGCAGAATCGGACTCTGGAGGAGATGGTACTACAGGATAATTCCCACTGGTGATGTAAAACCTCTTTTCCACAGTTACGACTGTTCTGGTGCATGCTCTCAGTGCTACTCTTTGCAGAAGCAGGGAAGATGAGTGGAAGCCTGCAGGATTTGGTACTTTGCATAAAAATATTCATTTTCAGACCACAGTTTAATTCCTTCCCAGGTGGCTAAAAAACTAAAAAGTGCTGGTTTGGGTGATATAGAGGCCACTGAGCCCTGCTGCTCTCCCTGATGAACAAACTCATTGAGCCAGGCTGCCAGCTGACCTCTTCAGCTGAGGCAGCAGCTGCTGAAGTGGTCACTGAGAGGAAAAAGCTCTCACTTAGAGGATGCTCCCTCACAAGAACATCCTCCCTGCACTGGCCTGGAGCTATGACAAGACTCCTCTCTCCCATCCCTTCCAGTCTCCTCATAGATAAGCGAGGGATATTTAAGAATACTTTTCTTCTCCCTTTCAATTTATGAACTTTTTCTGTAAGACTGTCAAGCAAGTTCACTAAGGCAGAATTTAAAGCCTGAACTTCCATTGATGAAATTACCTCAACAATACTCACATAAGAAAATTCCCCATTTCTGGGCAGCGGACAGCCCGAATACAAGTGTACCAATTTAAATGCCTTCGACACCCTGACTTCAGATGCTTCTTTTTTCCAGGCAAAGGAGGATGGACCAGGTTAGGCCACATATTAAATCTGCCTTTTCTTAGAAATACAGCTTGTCTGCAGTTGCTTGTTTCACTTGACATGCAGCCTCTTGCAGAAGCAAGAGATAAAACAGGACAGAGCTTTTTGGGCAGAAGGAGTGCCTGCTGCTCTTACTTCTTTCTTATGAGTTTTCAACAAACACCAGCCTGGGGTTATTAGCAGCATCCCTATTATGTTTCTAATAGTCTTGTTAACATGCAGGAAATCAATGCCAGGAAATGTTAAGAAGTGTACAGAGGAAAGTTAGTGCAGTATGCTTGGAGGCCCATCCAGATTTTGTCAACAATCATTGCTCTTCTCCAGAGATCATGTTTTTTTGTTTGTCCTGGGCAAGAGTGAGATAGTAATTGATACTGCTTGAGCTCTTTGCCTCTTTTTCAGTTTGCTGTGGTCAAAATGTCCCAGCAACTGGGACCTTAGAGTATAATCTTAGGAGTAGTTTTATGGTAATGAAGTGGAGAACTGAAGGTGTTGAAGAGAATTATTGGAGATCCAATGACAAAAAAGGTCCCAATAGAAAATGAATTAACATCACATTTCAGAAGTGTTTTAAGAGCCTTTCTATGTTGCAGGCTTCCTCTAAGACTCCTCATCCATTCATTTCACTTCTGCTCCCATGCTGTTAAATGTGGACAATAGTCCTTTTCCATGCAGAACTATTGCAAGGTACTTGGGTTTTAAGGAGCTGAATGCCACTCAAGAATATTAGCGGAGTTTACTCCTCTTGTCTGCATCCCTTTTCCTTTGGACTCACTGATAAAGGGCCTCCCCATATTACTTTAACATGAAAAATTCATAAAGTCTCTCTGGCCTCTGGGAGGGAAAATTCCTCCTGCTTTATCCCTGGAGATTCAGGCAGTGATGTGTCCAACGCCAAATGGTAGAGTCCTTACCTACCTGCACTCAGTACAGAAATATTTAGTACCATTTCTCCCAGAATTCCTGTTTGGAAGGTATTCATGAGGCAGGTGTCTGCATTTTCTGAGTACATAAGGGACTCTGAAATACCTTGTAGCAACACTGCAAAGGCCCAGAGGGGTTATCTGTGCCCCCACTGATAGCACTAAAGGGGTAGAACTGAGGAAGGACAAAGCACAGGCACAGGTGTAGCGAGTACACTGCTGGCTGTGTTGTTCCTTTCCTGTTTTCCTTGCCTCACTGCAGCTTCATGGAACAATCACTTCATCTTTTACGCTGAAGAAAAGGAAATATGACACTGTTGATCAGTACTGCTTCTGCAGTTGCAATAAAATGAAATGAGATCCAATGTACTCAGCTGATACTTGAGCAAGTCAGACTTACTGACCTTCACTGTGACTATTAATGTGCAAAGCCCTCTGTCTTCCAGCTGTGAAAATTGTTTCTGAAGTGAGAACAAGAAAAGGAAAAGAGACAGAAGGACAGAATTTTAGAATTTTACACGTGTGATGCCCCTACCTCCTTTTTTTTCTAATAGTGGGTATTTTCCCTCAGTCAAGACATCACCCAATTCATGCTCCCAGAGGATAAAGAACCTTGCTGTTTGCACATGTAGTCCTAGTGTCCAAATAACTTCTCACAGACACTAAAAATACCTCTGTATTTTCAGTCAGAACCAGTGTTTCTCTAACAACTACAAATCATTCACGATTTATCAGCCTGCCAGGTGGGATCTGCCCTGTGCTCACAGGGAACAAGCTGTTCTGTGGCAGAAGCATGCAGTGGGATAAACAGCATTTGGGCTGGTGGGAGAAGCTGCCTGAATGGAGGCACTGCTTGCTACCCAACGCCGGCATTCTCTCGGGGAGATGTTAATGAAGCTTGCTCACCATTTCATGAAAATTTCATTTGCTGCACGCAGCGCTCCCTGGCAGAAGGAGCTCCGGGGAATCTGGTTCAAGCCATTACAGCCTCCTTCTATGGGCTCCCTCTGTCCATGATTCTCATCCCCATAGCTGTTGTAGCTGAATAAAAGAGGGGCAGAACCTTGCTTGCAGCAGCTCCAGGTCTAATGTGTTGTATTATACTGTCAATGAAGGTGACATGCACAGGGAGGAGGTCACACCATGGTCACACCCTGACTCTGCCACAGTGCTCCAAGTCAAAGGAGAGAGAAAGGGGTTTCCCTTCCCTGAGACATAAGTGAAAATTGTCTCTGAGCCATAATAAAACCCAGAAACTATATTATTGTTTTTGAAAGTATTACTTCTAACAGCATGCTCTTGCATGGGTCAAGGAGAAACTTTGAAAAAAAAAACCAGAAAGGCTCACAGATCCACAAGTCCTCAATAAACTCCAAGGGTAATATTTTAATAATTTCCTTGAAGACTAGGAACTCCACTTTCATTGTCAAAATCAGCTTGAGCGACTCAGGCACCTCTGAACACCTCACCTTGGAGCAGTCTACTTCAGTCATCTCAAATCATTTCCAGAAGAGTTTGGAAATCAAAAAGAACAGCAGAACCACAAACAATTATCTTGTCTCTTTCATTAACTGAAACTTCTGAGTTAAGTAGCAATTAGGGCTTTATCCTCTGCGGTGCATGATCCATCACAGACAGCTGCACCTTAACTGTGCCTGGCCAGTGCAAACATCTCACCTTCTGCCCAGGCTAATATATGTGAGCACATCCAGACTTTCAAACCCAGCCTTGCTGCTGTGCCTTAGAAGATGTTTAAAGCTGACTGGGTGCCTAACATCTGTCTGAGAGCCTATTACTGACTCTGGAGCTCCTGCAGAGGCTGTAGCTGGGTGGTCCAAGTTAAACATGGGTGGTTTATGAGGACAGGCACCCTATGCAGCTGTCCCTGCTAGGCAGGAGTAGTCTGCTAGGAAAGAGAGCTGAGAGCAGGAAACATTCCAGGTGTCTGATCCACATCTGTCACATGACATCTAGGCTCAGCTGGATGAACAGAGGTGACATCTTCAGAGACTGATGATAGGATTACTACCTGTAGTTTTAACTACAAGATGCCTGGACACCTGGAGAACAGCTCCTGAGCCACTGCAGTTTGCAATGCTTCAAGAAAATCAAAGTCACTGACAGTCTCCGATAGATCATGTGGTTGGAAGAGCTAATTGGTATCCAGTGGGGTTAATCACACCTCAACTCCAATAAGATGGCTCTCTTGGGCACTAGTAGCAGTGAAGCTGGGAGCTGTGTGCCTGGCAGCACAAGGCTGCCTGCACGTCTACCTAGCCTAGTTATCTCTCCAGAAGTGAAATGGAAGTGTCATTTAAGCTCCAACCAACTCCTTACAGAATTATGCCAAAAGTTATGTGTCAAGTTTATAAAATCAGATTAAAAGCATCCATATTGTGCTTTGTTCCTGCTTAACTATGTTGGTAACTGCTCTGGGAGAGTGGTGCAGTGTTGAATATCTTTCTGTAGTAATTACAATTGGGTATGAAAATGAGCTACAAAACAGGAAGTGCTTTTATCCTGATTTCACAGATGGAGAGCTGAAACACTAAAGGCCAAATCTAATAAAGAATTGCAGTGCTGCAGAACCTACCTTGCAGTCATCTGGTGCCCATATGGGATACTGAACAGTGTTAGACACCTAGCCCCCATTTAGAGGAGCCTCTGTTTATAGGCTCATCCTCTCTAAATGGGAGCCAAAATAGTCAATTTACTAAGAAAGAAGCTGCCATAAATGACTACTCTTGTGTAACTCTCATCTGAGCTGTCCAGCTCAGAAGTGTTGTGAGCAAGAGTAGGTGTTAGACTGCACATCTTTATTACCTTATCTGGGTTTTCAGGGAGTTTTGGCTTAGGGTCACTGCCTATGCCCTCCTCTAGATGAGTATACCAATGAGTTCCCAGTGCTTGGTAGACTTCTCTCAGCTCTTTCAAAAATAAAAAGATTGGTAGACTTCTCTCAGCTCTTTCAAAAATAAAAAGAGACCTCTCCTTCTTCACAGGGCATTTAACGCACCTTTTAGTGGCCTGCTAAGGCAAGTTTAATCTCCCTTTTCCTTCCTTCCTGCACTCAACTTGTTGTCCACATCAGAAATAATTTGAGAGCAAGACAAGCAGCAGGAAGGAGTTTAGCTTTGGAATGTGCCACTTGGGGATAATGTCTGAGGAATATCACACATTCTGAGTATGAACCAGGACCCACTTTGGTGCATCCTTATGAGTTCCCCAACTACAGTGCATAGATACATCCTCCTTATGCACAATTTCCAAAATAATTTTGGCACAATGATGCAGCTGTAACATAGCTGTGAAGATCCCCTTCTTCAGTCCCTCTGGACAGAGACAGTTCAGATGCTCCTGTGAGATGGCAGACGTGTCTTAATCCCTTTAAGCAGGCGCTGGAACTGGGCCTGGGAAGTTGGGTCCTTCAATGACTGTTATTTTGGAGCCTCTTCAAGTTTGATAATAAGGAATGTGAATTGTTTGCATGTAAACTTTCCCCAGAATCTAGTTCTGCCTCCTCCTCTCTGTAGTTGCCTATATCCCATTTTGGATCTGACCTTGATGTAGGTACCCTGGCAGAATCTGTGGCAGAGCAGAGGTGAACCCAGCCTCCAAAGTCTTGATGTATCTTTGGATCTGTCTTTCCCATCTGATTTAAATGAAGCCTTTCAACTCACTACTTGCCCAAGCAGATCTCTTGATTTTAAACTCATGGTAAAATATTAATTGGAGATATAGAGACAGAAAAACAGACCAATTATTCCCCATAAGACAAAGAAGTACATTAAGTGAAATCTCTCCACAGAAGATTCTTTAATTGTTTTTCTCATCTAATGCCAATAATACAATGATGGCAGCTCCCAGCAGTCAGATACACACAATAACAGCTGCCACTTTTATTAGCTGATAAAAGCAGGATGAACACCTCTGAAGAAAAACATTTAGCTGGGAAAACCTCCGAAATCAAGAATTCTGCAGGACATTGCAAAACAGGTGAACACCATCTGAGCCTCGTTTAGCAAATTCCCCCATCACTGAGATTGTGCCCAACCCACCACTGGGTAAAATATTCCTGGCTATATGCACAATATCAACATTACAAAGGTCATGCAGACAAATACTGCTTGAAATGACAATCCTTAGGGCTTTCCAGAAGGGGAACTGATTAAACCAGATGGGAAGAATTTAGCCACAGCAGGCCAGATTCTGAGCTAATGTAAATCACCTTCACTCCACAGATGATTTGCAGCAGCTGGGACCTGTAGCTTCAAAGAATCAAATTGCAGTCTCTTGAGCAATTGAGTCTGCATAGATTTTTACCAGTAAAATTAACAAGACCTATGTGTGTTGTGGGGGAGAACTAATCCTTAAATTAACAGAAATTGCTGAGACTTAAATAGTAATTTCTCTAGTTAGAGTCCCACCAGGTTTTTCTCTTAGCTTCTCAGACCTTTTTTTCCCTGAACTTCACAATACAATCAATGCTGAAATAACACATCTGAATGGCCTTGGATGGTAACAAGCCATAAAAGCTTCTGAAAGCTGTTAAAATTAAAATGTCCTTTTTTAAGTGGAAGGAGTTTTTAAGGACAAGACAGCAGCTGCTTTGAAATGTCTGTGAATTCTTTTCTTCTTGCAATTAGTAGCAAACAATAAAGGCCTCTTTTTAGAGCACTGATGGCAGTGCCTTGGCTTTGGCAGCTTTTGTCTTTTCTAAATGATAATAACTGTGTGTGTTTGTTTCTGTTTAGGAGGGAATGTGTATCCTTGTAAAGCATGCTGGTTCCACATGCTAGCTGTAGGCACCTTCTTCTGAGAAACTCTTTCAAGCCTGGGCCTCCGTAATTAGTATTTTTAGTGATACATAATATAAACCTAATAGTGCTGTTATGCCTAGCTTACCCGAAATTGGAAAGCAGTGAAATCTCTTACTCGCCCAGCTGTTCAGCAGCTGTCTCGCAGTCCCCCATGCCCTGCAGAGCTTTGTGCTTCTACCAGAAATAAGAATTTGCTTTGTGTAAGCGAAGTAGAGGCACAGAGGAGAGGTTTGTTTGGCTGCTTTCATTTGTTTGTTGCTGTGCAAATGGTTCCAGGCGGCTCTGAACGCAAAATCTCCAGTGGATTGGCTTGTATCTCCCTTCGCTGGGGATAACAGGGCATTAGATGGCAATTTGGGAAGCTGCAGTGTGTTCTGAGCTCTGCACGGACCCAGTATAAAGAGCCGTCTATTTACCCAAAGAGGTTTTCAGCCAACATCCTTTTTGTACTGAGCACAGCGCCTCGCCTGCTTCAACAGGCTCAGCTCTGAGCTGCAGCTGATGGGTGTTCTGAGCTGGGAAACTGTGCTCAGGAACACCTGATTGACTTCAAGTGTGCCTGCTCATGCCTGGGCTAGCAGTCCTTTTGTGAGGAACAGGCTGCTGGCTTTGTTCTTTGGGAATAGTGTCCACCTTCTAGAGATGGTGGGGTGCTCTCAGGAGGGTAAGGCCAGATGTTCCATTTTGAGTTCATGGTGGTTATAGAGCTCTCTTTGTTTGAGTCCTGCTCTTTGGAAGTGAGATTGTAGAAACTGGAGAGGTTTTTCAGCTGGTCTCTTGAAATGTGTTTCACATAAAAATGGAGAGGGTTTAGCTTCTCCTTTTACCATTTCTACTTCTTTATAAAGTGAGGTCAAGAGGAATTTCTGCCCCAGAACTTGGCCGCTAAAGGCCAAGTTTGCAGGCTTTGCTTAGAAGCTCCTCCTGTGTTCTTGGAGACGATGGCAATTTCCAGGAGGAGGAGATTCCTCTTCCTCCACTCAGCAACAGTGTGCTTCCAAACCCATGCATTCAAGTATGTGATTCAGGTGTCTAAAACCATGAAACAATTTTACATCTGAGGCTGTATTATTGTGGCACTTGGGTCATGTGTCCAAGTTTTATTGCTTACCATGAGGGATAGAGTACTTCTAGAGGCTGAAATTTTTTTATTGTCCTTTGATTCTAGGACTTGGGACTTTAATTAAAAGCATCAAGCTGTTAGAGACATGCACTAAAAGCATGAGGTTGCAACCTTGGTCTTGAGGGAGAAGTAGAATTTTTCAGAGTGTGTAAAGGCTACAAAGGTCACTTGTTCAATTTTAACAGGGTTGGGCTGGTTTTGTGGCATGTTCTTTTTCCAGCATGAATCTCATCCAGGAAATCTGAGACAAGTGGGGAAATTGATATGATTTTGAGATGGTCCGAAAACAAAATCTGCGAAAAAAAACCATTCATTTTAAGCACTTAGATGAAGACAGGAAATGCATTTAGCTGAGGAGCTTCAGCAAATACTTAATAAGGACAGAAGAAGGCATAAAGTAGTGTAGTTTGCAAAGAGAGCACAGCAATGGAAGAAATAATGTGTTTCTCCACAAATTAGTTTCCCATTTGTAAGGACACAGAGCAATTTCATAGCTGGGTATTCCCAGATACTGTAATCTGAGATATTTGCACCAAAAGTGATCATCTTTTTAAGGGGAACATTCCAGCTTAAGCAGAACTTGAGGCAAAGACACAGGTAGAGTCTTCATGCTGTGTTATGCAGGTCAGACTTTGTGCTTATTTTGGTCTTAACATCTAAGAATCTGTTTCTGTGCACTTGCAGTGTTATGTGCACCAGATTTTATCTCCTTGGGAAATCCAATCCATGGAAGGGGCCTAAAGTTTCCTCTGGTTACATCCTGTGGATTGCTTTATGCTTTAGTGAAAACTAGCATCAAAATTTGTCTCATTTGCACAAGACACAGATGCTGCAAAGAGGTGACTAGCACACATGAGAGGACAAAGTAAATGTCCTTGAGTGACGTAAAAGATACATTTCTATGCAAATAGCTGTGTTCTTGCATTCTGGGGTTTTTGTTAGTTTGTTTTTCTGGGTTTTTTTGGTTTTTTTTGTTTGTTTGGGGTGGGGTTTTTTGTTTGTTTGTTTTGGGTTTTTTTTTTCTATAATCTGAACTTTCAATTCCCAATATTATTTTTTAATGTTTTTAGATAAAACTCCAGTATTATCTTAAGGTTTTTGCCTTCAGCAATAACCGGCTGCTTAGAAGCTTAAGTCTACTTTTATGAAAGCGGTTCTGCATAGGAATTTCTTTTAGCCCTTGTGGACCAGTCTGTTGTCAGCACAATTTAACACAGAGATGGAGAAAAGACCAAACCATTCCATTTTTTAGGGGTTTGTGAGTGGGATAAATTCACCTGTCAGCTGCTCTGTTGGCACTTCTGCTACCCACGGGCTGGGTTTGGAACTTGCTCTGCTGTTCAGACAGAATCAGGGGTGAGGGCTGAGGGTGAAAGCAGCAGCATTCCAAAGCTGCTCCAGCTGGCACACCTTAGTGCATGAGCTGTTTTCTAGTGTCCCAGGCAGTGTCAGCAGGCTCCATAGCCTTCGCAAAGGCAATCACGGTGGAACCTGCAGAGCCCAGAGGGAACAGAAATGCTCTTAACTCCTCACTTACAGGACAGGTGTTGTTGGCTCTTAGAGCCATGAAGCTAAATCATAAAGCAAAGGAAAGAAGATTTTTTTGGTGGCTTTATTTTTCCCCAGGAAAGCTGAGTACTTTGTTCATTAGTGTGCTGGATGAGGTGTATGTTTTCTTGTAAAAATGTGCTTGTTTCACTGTTCATTTACCACAAGAAATAACCACATTCGCATGCCAGTTTTCTTCTAGTTGAACCTAATCTCATGAATCTCTGCAGAAAGCTAAATATACCTATTAAATTTGCACTTAAGAAGGATATTGCTGCATTTATAAATAACCTAGTCTTTTCTCCACAACAATACAGATATTCTTCTGGAATTAAAATTCACCCTAATATTTTGCTGTTTCGCAAAGCTTTCAGGATTCTCCCTGCTATCAAACCTATTTTTATGTTTTTTTTTTAAATCTTAGTTGCAGGCCACTATCTGGACTTATTCTCAAGGGATCCTTCATGACCCTGTTAAGATACGGTGAAAACATCTATTTAATATTTCCCCCTCCCCCTTTTTTTTAGCTGTTACAAATTTTTTGAGCATGCTTCATAAATCTACCAAATGGCTGATGTTCTGCCAGCTGATGACTCATCAGCTTTTAGAGATACAAAAGAGAAAGATGAGCTACTTAGGCAGGTGTAGAAGTGTGTAAGGAACAGAGTGGGCAAAATGCTTCCTTGGAGGATGTCAAGAAAAGATGTAAAAATGGGATTTTAAGCCCTCAAAAGGCAGCTGTTTGTTCTAGCTCCCTTTTTTTTTCTCTTTCTTGCCTAGAAAAATGTTTATCATATAGTTTTCAATATTTCAGGTACTTCAATAAAATCTTCCCATGAAAAATAGGAAAACAAATTACCTCTAATGTTATATGAGCCTAATATACACATTCCACAATGGAATTTTACTCACACTTTTTTTTATGTTTTTCTTTCTTTTCTGCACGCCAGGATTTGCTTCTGTTCTCATTGTGAAATACACAAGTATGGTTACCGAGGTAGAGAGTAAATGTAATAAACTAAAACCAGATCTGCTTAAGGCACCACTGGCAATTTTTGCTTTGTCCTGTACTAAAAACCAGACACATGAGCACTGAAGAAATATTTCAGTATTCATACACTTAAGGCAAGAATATTCAGCAAAGTCTACTAGAAGAAAGTTAACTGCTGTAGTGGAAACCTGTGCTTTTATTGAAAGTCCTTCAACATTGGTGTTTCACTTGCGTTTTTAGCTCCTGGAATCAGGTGATTTCAAAGTTATTTTTCTTGTGTGTGTGTGTGTGTGTGTGTGTGTGTGTGTATGTTTTTTCAGGCTGGTGGGGAAAGCTATGAAAATATGATGTAGTTCCTGAAGTCTCAGAAGTGAGAAGGTTAAAAGGAATTAAAATGTTGTTTTAAACATGTTGTTTTATTTATTTTAGAAATAGTTCCTAATTATTGTTTTAGGCTATTTTTTTGCCCTGTTAACAGTCAGAGTTGGAAATACTTAGGCTGCATGCTGTTTCCAGTTACATCTGTCCCATACACAGCAAACTGTCACACTGATCTAGAGCAATATATCTGAAAGGAAAATTCTCCCATCATTTTCTCAAATGCTGGCAGTGTTTAAAAGTGATGTTCACTGTCTCACTTCACTTTATATTCAGTTCAATTTGAGGTGTTTGTTTCCATCCACCCCTTTATTTTATTTACTGCTCTCTTGAGCAAAGGAATACATATTTCTTTCTCAGCAGAGGAACAAACTGTTCCAGTTTCCAAGGTATTTTTGGAGAGAGGCAAGCCAGGGGTGCTTGCAGAAGTACAGAAGAAGAAACTCAGCTACATCCTTATTTGGAAATGTTTGTGTTTATTAACTTAAGGTGCATCAGTGACCTGCTTAACTGAGAAATTCAAAAGGTACAAGATAAAGTCCCCTGCTTCATTTATGCTGTAGTTTCAGCCAATGAACAGCTTAGGAGTAAATCTAGAGTTGTCCAACATTGTTGGCTGGAAGCCACTATGAATGCAGGCAGGCTTTGCTATGAATGGTGCGTTCACTGGACAGGTGTTATAGGGAAGAAAAATATCATAGTAGGAAGGGAAAAAGGTAGTGGCTTGCAGGTAATTACTTCCTATCTACAACTTAGTGCAAGTATGGGGAAAAGACCCTACTTTTGGCCCATGTGGAATGCTTTGTTTAGTAATTTAGCCATCAGACTTTTGATGTACACTGTGTGCCTCTAGCAAGGTGTTCTAGCATCCTATTTGCCTCCTTTGCTAATGTAGCTGCATATCAGGCTGAATGCTTCAGAAGCCTTTCTGAAATACCCACTAAATCTCTTTCTTGGACAGGATGCTGTAACATCTCTCTCTTTAGTGTATAATACCCAGTTGGAGTCGTTGCTACAAATCTCATTATTTTATAAGCCTTCACTGGCTGTGCGTGGCATTGCTTTAAGTAGGTGATGTTTCAGTAGTTCCTCCCTCTGTGCTTTTTTCCTCCTGCTGGGTACAGCTTCTCTGTACAGTATATAAACAGAGATTATCACCGTGTCTTATTCTTTCCTTATCTGATGCATACAGCAGAAACAGAGGTGTCTGGAGAGCTAAAAATTAACAGAGACACGGGAAAGGCTTCCATAAGATGACAGTGAGAGGAGATTAATACTTCTTAATGTAGAGACAAGAGGCCATGCTATACCTATGCCAAACAATCACTGCTACAGCAAAGGTAAATTGTGTGCATTTTGTTTCTGAATGAGAGCAAAATGATTTAATGCAACTGTCAAATTGCAATGGAATACATGTAGAAATGAAAGGCCATACCGTTGCAAAGAATGAGAATCAGGGAAACTCGACACTGAGGCGGCAGTGACTCTGTTCTGCCCTCCTTTACACCATGTGGAGTGCCTGGCTTATTAAATGTGACATTTCCACGTGCTGCAAGCCCAATGGGAATGGAGTTAGTGAGGCAGCAGGGGTGCTGGTGGGTGAGTTGTGGGAAGGGCTTTGTCTTCCTGGAAGATGGCCTGCAGTAGCCACTTGGATGGATGGCATGTACCTGCAGGCACATAGGTACACCTGCACACCGATACAAACAAGTCATGCACACCCATAGCTTCATCAGCTTTGAGGAACTTCACAGCACAGGGAAGGCTTCCACACTGAGTGGTCCAGGGTGCTCTTCCCAAAATGAAACAGATTCATCCCCAGAGCATAACTGTGTTTGGTGTCACCTGGCAGTGCATATCCCGTGATCTGCGCCAAAGTGAAGAGCTTGTTTCCCAGTAACTCCAGCCAGACACCAGCTGTGTCCACAGAGCAGGTTTGGGTTAGTGACCTAAACGGTGGGCTGGCTTTGAAGTGCTGCTGACTGGCTCTTTCCAGAGACAGGGACTTTGGTATGGGCGGGTGTACCAGCAGGGACACATTGTTTTGATATGTCCTTCAGAAAATGCTAGAAACAGGCATGAAGAACCCACAGATGCCTCTTTGGTATCCCACTCATAGTGCTGCTACAGCCTGGCTCCACTGGAATTTTTTGATGTGTGTCTTCTGTCAGGCAGAGACAAATGTCCTCAAGCCATGCTCCTGATGCTGAAAATCTTTTGATCGTAGAGTTAGCCCTCTTGCCACGTTGCCTCCATGATTCTGCATGGGTGACTTGAAATTCTTTTTGGAAATCTGGTGGCAAATGGACTTACTTCTGGCTTTGTTTTATGTTGCTGCTTTGTGGTCTGCAATTATGTAACAAAAGTCATTAATGTTGAGAGCTCTGGGATATCCTGTTAGGATTTTGCATGGTGAAGAATTAAAAATAAGCTTGTCTTCACATTCTGTTTTCCATCACTTTTCAGGATTTATATGCTACAGCATGGGGTCCATGGCACGTAGTGTTTGCATTTCATTGAGGACTCTTGAATGTAGAAACCTACAGAGGCTTAGCTTTGGACATGAGGGGGAGGAATTAGAATTGCATGCAATCTGCAGGGTTTTCTTTCTCACTATTATCTAAATTAACAGTTTACTGTTTTCTTTGTGTCCCTTTTATTATAGGCTTAAGTGCTTAATCTAAGGCTTAAGGGCCTTACTATGAACAAATTGAGAAAAGCCCATAAGGAAATGCAGTTCCACAAAACCACAAGCAGTATTTAAAGTATTTAAACACCAAGACCTCCCACTATGCAATTTTCTGTCATAGGTAGTGGCCTGGTCACATGTGGCACCATGCTCCTGGCACACCTGGGGAATCAGAAGGTAGGAAGCTTGCTGGGGAGGGGTAGCTCTGGTTGGAAAACCTGGTGGTCTTGGGAGCTGTGGGGAAAACAGGCTCCCCAGGGCTGATGGGGAGCCGACAAAAGTAACTGCCCTAGGCTTAGATCAGGTGTCTTTGGCACCTAAGCCTTGAATTCCATGTTAAATCCAGAGGGAAAACTCGCCCCACTCCAGAGTTGTAAATTCTGTGCACTCTTAAATATTCACCTGCAGAGAGACGTACCAAATGCTGCTTTGATGCTGAAGGAGAAATATCCCACCCCTTTGACAGGGGCTGTGGGCAGAGGACACCAAGGACCTGCAACTCAGAAATAGTAATTTATTAGAAACCTTGCGTGATTTTATCCATAGCAGACATCAAGGTACCTCATATCAATAGCTTTTAAGAGTGGGGTTTCTAAATTTTATTTTATTATGTTTCTGGCACCTGGTCTTGATGAATAAGCGCATTGCCTTGTTTATTTCAACATTACCAGCTATTTTCAGTTTTTGTTACGTTGCATGGTGACTTCTGAGCTTGGTCACCCATTAATTATAATTTATTTTAATTGCTGCTTGAATCCCTGGGGAAATTAAATACAAACCACGTGGAGCTTAGCTACAGAACTGGCCTGCAATTACACAGAAACTCAGGATGATAAAGCTTTGGGTTTGTACTTCCTTCCTCTTTTTGGTCTTCTCCTAGCTGAGCTCCAGATAGTCATGCACCAAGCACAGACTAGAGAATATATTAATGGTGAAATGGGAAGAACATGCTTCTGGATCATAGTTGCATGTATTGGTGGCACTCATTTGCTCAACAATACCGTGTAGTTACTTAAATAACATTGGGTACACCACCTGTTTTGTAATTTTTGAGGTGAGAAATATTTGTAACAGCCGCATAGGTTAATCATCTTGGGGCCATGGAAGACATATTAAAACCAAAATTCTTTACCAGACAGTGCCAGGCTGTCATTAGAAGAATCTGAGAGACAAAGTACAATGATAATGCTGATATCAATCAAGTTAGGGCCTTGGGAAATTCAGGGGTATGAGAGAAGTTTCCCACATGAGAGACTATTTCCCTTTCTCTGGAAATGGTGCTCTGGAACTGTAAGCAAAGGAGGAAGTTTTCAGGGTTGTAGGGATTTATCCCTGATGTGGGAAGACTGCTATCAACACTCCTACCTGCTCAGTGATGTTTTGTTACACAGGCTTTGTTGAAAGAAAGCTTTATCTTGTAAAATGTGTCATTATATCTTAACTTTTTTTTCTCCCATGGCTTAGAGTGTTTTTTTTTGTTTGTTTGTTCTCAGTTCAAGATTTAGAAAATAGCTATGCTTTCTAAAATGTCACATAATCCTCCCTCAAAGTATTCTCTTCAGATCATATTGTACTTCAATTTTTCAAATCTATATTGACCTGAAATTTAATGTCACTAAACATTTTAAATTCACTTAATGTAATAATTTTTTTTTTGTTCTGGAAGAAAATGTCTGTAAAATAGTGAAAATGCTTGATATAAAGTAATCCTTCTGTAGTCAACCTGAGATTTTTCTATAGCAAACAAGCGATAAATTTTGAAGTGATGATGCCCCACATGCTATGACTGACAACTGAAAGGTTAGCAAAAAGTGTTTATATGCTTTCTGGGTCAAACTTCTATTTGAGAATGCCCTTAGACCTGTCATTGAAAAAGAAACAGTGCTGGAACGAGGAACAAAAGATGCTGGCATCAAAAGAATATAGACACCTGTTGCCCAAGCCATTCTCATCTTCTTTCCTTCTGCTATTATCACAAAAGGGAAGCATGTCAGATAGCAAGTCACTGTGGCCACCTCCTAAACTCTGACACCACAGCTGTATCTGGGGCAATCTGGGAGGGAAAATAAAGTTGCTAATGGTTTGGATTATATATATATATTTTTTTTTTTAATGCTGCTGCTATGGGACCTTTTGTTTGGTTTTAATTCAGGCTTTAGTTCCAGTGCTGAAGGTATCAGAATGTGACTGTCTAATCTATTTTATCAAGCTTTACCAAGAGGAAAGTACAGAGAGAGAAATGTTACTTAGGCAAAACAGTCAGGGATTGTACCACCAGCTAGGGAAAGGGGATGGAATGGCTATTCTGTGTGCACAGTATCTGTATGAGATACTTGGGAAGAGTTACTCAAAGGAAAGGAGTTCACCATTGCTCATAAGTGTAAAGAAATGTATCTGGAGGTTACTACCACAGCTAAGTTTATAATGCATGTTATAAGCTTGTGATTTTTAGGGAAGCGAGATTTTTCTACCAGTCTATTTCCCCAAAATTACCTACTTTTAAGGGACAGTTGAAATTCATGAAAAGGACTATGCAGTATGATGATGTGCAAGGGGATGATTCTCAAGAAGTGTCCTCTGATTCTGTTTCTGTAAATCTCAAGATCTTTGTGCTAGAGATTCTAGAGAAACACTTCTTTGGATGGTGCTTATCTTTCCTGTCCACTTCTGATTTTTGAGGCTTCTTCCATTACACTTAAGCCCATTATTCCAGCACCCTCCTCCTCTGACAGTTTTTCTGTCCCATTGTGACTTTGCTCCAGCATGAGGGGAGCTGCTTGCAGTGCCTATCACCCACCTATGCCAGAGCTGAACAGGGATAAGCCCCATACCCAGGGGCTTCTACTGTTTCTGCAGCTCAAGATAAACTCTCAGCTGGGAAGCAATGGGATTCCTCCAAATCAAAAGCATGTGTTTTCCAGGCTGGAGTTGAGCTTCTCAGTGAGACAGCATTTCCTTCAAGCCCATGAAGAACTTAAAGCTTCACATTTCTGACGTCTTTTATACATAAAGAGTTATTTTTGGTCAGTTTTAATGGTTTTCTATGATTCCCTCTGAGCTCTTCATAGTTGGTAATTGCACACCTGCTCTTGCAGGTAATAAAAATATGAAATAACTTAAAAATATTTTTTAAACTCTCTTGAATTCCCATCAACAATTTGTGTAATTTTTTTTTTGACAGTATGTCTCCTGCTTAAAATATATGTGATGGTGGAGACATTGAAGAAAAAACATTTTTGGCATTTTCTTTATGCCAAAAATGCCCTGAAAATGCATCTCTAGACGTGACAGGTTTTCCTCTATGAAAACTTCTCCATAGGATTGTCTTGGCTTCATTCAATGACTCAGAAAGCACTAATAAGGGGTATTAAGGTCCTTATCTCCAGGGAAGTGAGCAAAGCTCTTCCAGACAGGGCATCAGTGAGGGTGAAGTAAGAAGGCAAGATGGGAATGGCTTTGAACAAGGTTTTACTGACCCAGCTGTAAGATTTGGGGGAGGCTTCTGTGCATTTGTTGTGCTGTCCTGACAGCACAGCCACCTGTGAGTGGTGTTTCCTCAGCTCTGGTCCTCTTCTTACAATACCTCCCAAATAGTCCCACTGTGCTCCGTTCTTGGTGGCTTAACTTGTCCGAATGGGAGAGAGGCATAGGAGTCAAAAGGAAGGGGAAAGAAGAAACTGTTGCTCTTTTTCCATTTCTCCCCCCCCCCCCCCCCCCTTCTTTTACATTTCCCCATCCCTTTCTTTTCCATTCCCCTCCCCCCCATTTCTTTTCCAGTTCCCCCCTTCTTGTTTTCCTTCTATTTTTTTGTTTTTTTTGGTGGGTTTTTTGGGGTTTTTGTTTGTTTGTTTGTTTGGGTTGTTTGCCTTGAAACTGTAGGCCCTTCTCTCTGTTCTGCTCTAGTTTCCAAGTAGTCTGGGGGAGAATGTAAGATGAGTGCAGGATGGAAAACCTAGTTGGGAATATATGAGGCTACTCTGGGTCTACACAGTCTTGGCATTTTGTACCAAACCATGCATGAGCAGGAGGGGGGGGGGGGGGTGGGGGTGGTGGTGTCCCCTTAATACTCAGAATTTGACAGAATCAGTCCTACCCTTTTTGTACCTGTCCTTAGGAGATGCAGCTCCAAGGCTGACAGGGATCATGCAAAAGGGCCAGAATTCCAATAAAAAGCAGAAATGACTGCACGGAAGCCAGTAAATGCTGCAATAAAAGTACTATTTAACCTGCTGCCTAATACAGAAAGGTTATTTCTACAGCAACTGGTGGAACAATATATTTAGAAATTAAATTAATCCAAACAAATAGAGAATTTAACCCCATTGTCCTGGCTAAATTCCAGCTAAGTAATTACATTCTGGCTACCTGCATTCCCTCTGGAGTCTCTGCTGGGTAAGTTACAGCTTACACTGTGCATGTGCGTGCCACCCTTGTTCAAAACAGTTGTGTGGTGTGGCAGCATCTGGGAATTCCTATCTGGTAAGAAAAAAAAATCATTCCAGGGGAAGTCAGGAGCGACTGCTCTGTCATAGTTAACTTGTTAGCTGGATTTGTAGAAGCAGCACTGTAACTGGCAGTTAGTGCTGCCATAATATGAATGTGGTTAGATGCAGACAGACAGACTGGATTAGCACTTTCTCCTCTCCACAGCCTTCCTGTGTTAGACTTTCCTGGCATTCTTCTGAAGCTGAACTTCTGTGCCAAAGCCAGGTGGAAATGGCTGGCTGTACTTTTGATGCCAATTCATCCTCCTGGTTCACAGGGTATCAGATGTCACAGGGGGGATTGGGAGGTGTCACTGGGGACAGGAAAGGGCCTGGGTAAACCTGCGTCCCTTCCCAGTGGCACAGGTGTTCCTGCAGCCCTTTGTGAGGTTCAGCTGAGGCTGCCCATCTCTAAAGCCCTTCTGGGGAAATACAGTGAAACACTGAATTCAGCTCTAGCTTAACATCTCCTTCTCAGTCTGATACAAATCAGTGTCTGCCTGTGGCTTGAATGCCATTTTGGAGGGTCATGGAAATATCACAGTGATTTTATTCATTGTATTGATTGCATGCTCATTTGGAAAGGACCTTCTCTGTGAATCTGAAATGTGAAAGCACAATTCAAGGGTAATGTACAGTGTTATCCATGATTCTCTGTTTTCTTTTCCTGTTTCACTTCAGAAAACACGGCACACTGTGAGCTGACAAGATGATTAAGCTGTAGCCAACGTGCAGTGGGCAGATCAGGGAGTCCTTTTCCCCCCCTCTGCTTTTTGTGGAGCTGTAAAGAAGGCTCATCTTTCCAAACATGAGGCACTAAGAATACAAATGGTTAAATGCACTGGTATTTGGATGTGGAGCCACCGGGAAAATTCAGAACCACTAGCTATTTTAATAGTGGCTTTGGAACAGCTTTGACAAAATGCAGGCAACTTGTTAGCATAACTTGGATTTGTCAGCTGTGTCTTTGGCTCCTGCTAAGACCTGAAATGACCTCTTATCACTCTCTACAGCTCCCTGAAAGGTGGCTGTAGTCTGGGGGGGTTGGCCTCTTTCTCCAGGCAGCACTGACAAAACCAGGGGACACAGTCTAAAGATGCACCAAGGGACATAAAGGTTGGAAATCAGGAAGAAGTTTTTAATGGAAAGAAAAAAGTATTGGAATGATTTCCCTGGGGAGGTGGTGGAGTCACCATCCCTGGATGTATTTTAAAAAAGACTGGATGTGGCACTTTGCCATGGTCTAGTTGAGGTGTTAGGGTATGGCTTGGACTTGATGATTTTGGATGTCTCTTCCAACCTAGTGATTCTGCGATTCTGTGAAAAGTTTGGCACATGCACACCACCCCATGAGGAATTTCTGAGGGCATTCATTATATGTAATAGAGTGAATTGACAGGAATAACAACATCTGAGGCAAAGAAAGGGCTCCTTTTACCTGGACAAATGTTCTAGCAGCTGTGCAAAACACATTCCTTGGGAAAATTAATTAATAGAAATTAACATTGGCAAGCAGGTTATAATGAGGATTGCTTTTGATCAAAAATATCTTCTGGTGATTAAATCCAAAATCTTCAAATTTAAAATATTGGTTTTATTTATTTATCAAAGGAAAACATTTTCATCAGGATAAACAGAAAACATATTTAGCAGCTTTAAGCTCTTCTTAACATTCTCTTAAATGATTCAGACATCACCATTTCTCCACGATAGATGTTTCATTGAGGAAACTAATTTTAATATGCATGATAGATGAACTGCATTGAAAATATCAATTTTTATCAGCTCTAACCCTTGGTCTTAATTAACTTCATATCTGTTTCTCCAGAAAGCAGTGATAAAATCAATAAGATACTATAGCTATCTGCTTGTATCAAAGAAGTCTGCAGCAAAAAAAAAAAAAAAAAAACCAACAACAAAAAATCAGTTCTTTGCTTCTGGCCAGTTTGTGGATACAACAGTGAGAGGGGTGTATTAACCTCAAAGGCCTGGCTGACGTTGATGGAGGGCCTGATCCCTGCTAGAGAAAAGGACAATGTAGTGAAATTTCTTCTGCTGCACATATAGGTGAGAAAGGTACCACACTTCTTATTTTTTTTTTCTCATCCATTGGCAGTAGTTCTGATGGGAACAATGGAAGGAACCACTTCCAGCATATTTTCATACAGAGAGGAGATAAGCATCTGAGATAAGCATTCCATGGGAGAAACTCGTGTGGCTTATCCTGTGTCCCCAGGAAAAGGTCAAGGCAAAATGAAAGGTACAGCTGCAGTGTTCTTGGGAGCACATCTGGGTAATGTTCTCCAGATGCCTGAGCACCTGCACTAGCAGCACTCTCTCCCTTTTGCCAAACCCTGTTTGACAGTGCTTAGACCTCGTGCTAAACTCTTGGAGGGTCAAAACCAGTAAATCCTTGGCATTTAACTCCTCCAGCAGTCCTTGTAAGCCAAGTGTGTTGCTATGCCATGTAGCTTTCAGCCTTCAGAGGAATGCACTTAAAGTCTGTTAGTGGGCACTCTGCTGTACCTTGTTCGAGTGCAAGGCTGCAGAAATGTAGTTGAGCCTAAGTTGATCAGTGGTTAGGCGGCGTTTCCTTGGCTCCTGAAAAACAATTTCTCATACAGGTTGTGTAGAAAGGAGCCATGCTCTGTTCTGGTATGAAAGGCTTTTGGGGCTTGGCATGTTGTCATGGTGGAATGCAGGATAAAAGAGATGCAGAAACATAATTGCATCATTTAGTGATAGAATCTGAAATAAATTTGCTAAGTGGGATAGGCCTAGAGAACAGAAAACAATTTTTTTTGGTAAGGTTTCTGTTCAAAGACCCTTGTATGTGACACAGTGAAGGCCCCAGCCCCTCTGTTCCAGTTTGTACCAGCACACAGGGGACAGAAATACTCATGCTGACTGACTCATCCAAGTCCTGGCTTGCAGCTGCTGCACACAACATTCCAACCTCCTGCTCAACATCCTGCATGGCATCAGACAGCTGTGGGCACTCAAGGCTCCAAACTCATTAGGATCCATCTACTCCACTGTGGCTGATTTTTTTGTAATCCAAATTCAACTACATAGCTGGTGCGACTGTGCCATGTGTAATTTTGTCTATCTATATTTTAATACATTTTTGTAAGCATAATGAGCAGTTGACGTGCTTTATGCATGTCTTGAAATACTCCATGTTTAAAGGTAGGTAGTGCCTCCTTGGACAGAAAGAATGTTTTCCTGCTCAGGGAGTTAACAGTTGGCTCAGTCAAGCACAAGAGGGCTGCATCCAACCTGTCAGACATATGGATGTTTCCAAAGAGGTGAGAGTAGTTAATAGTCTGATAAGAAATGTCAAATACTTCTGTGAAGAAGGATAGGGAAATGAGACTGAAACTCAGAAACTCAATGGATCTTCAAGGAAGCTCCCGCCTAGAAGTGGTGGAAATTAGCCACCCAGCCTAATTTCCCAGACCAAGAGTCTCTTCTGTGACTTTAACTCAGAGGTAAAGCATTATTAGTGAACTGCAGCCTCTGCTGGAAGTCAGAGAATGTTCCCCAGGAACCCAAAAAGCTGACATCATAGGAAACCTTTTTCCTAGAAAAAATGCACACATGCTTCATAATTGTCTTCATATGCTTTATATTTCTGTAAATTAATACTTATGTTTGAAGTAATTCTGACTTGAATTCTGAGGGCTTTCAAGAGTTTTAGCATCAAGGTATCCTATTTCTGCTAGAGGGAGATCATTACTGTTATTGGGATACTGAGTGGGTTTTTGTTTTGTTTCTTTCCTTCAGTAATTATCCTAAATTTCTTCCAAAACAATAACAGGTCCAGTATATAGGGTGACTTGGGATGCAGGGTGTGGACTGAAGAAATGTCCAATGGCTACAGCTGTTATCCAAGTCAGTCTCCTGCTGTACTGAAATATAACAGTGCAAGAAGCCTGAGGGTCCTGAGGGAGTCTCACATTGATATTTGGTTTATTTCATCTATGTAAAAAAAGACCACCACCAACAACGAACAACAACAACAAAAATCTTCCTAAATACATTAACACTTGGCTATAGGCTCTGTGCTGTGTCGCCCTGTATGTTGGTGACAGTGCCCTACAATTTGGGACGTGTGCCACCTGGGTCCTTCACAATACTGATCCAAATTTAAGTCTAATTTTTGTAAAATATTGTCTTACTATTAATGAGTGGGGTGTGGGAATCAGGCATGCAGTTACAGTGGCACAGAGGGTGAAGACAGATTTTAAAATATGTGCTGTAATTTCCAGCAGAGTGCCAGCAGGTAACACTCTCAATAACGCATTTAGAAATTCAGCTCTACCATAGTGCTGATAGTTTGCCTACCACTAACAAGAGCCACCTCATTTTTTCAAAAGCTGTGAGAGGACTGAATGTTTGGCATATGTGTTTGACAAGAGATGCAATAAATTGCCCAGAAAACTTAGGGACTTCTCCCCCCCTCCCCCCACCATGTACTTCCCCTTAAAGAATTCCTCTGAGTATTTTTATTTAACCAAATGAAAGCTTAAAGACATTTGTATATGTTCATGTTTCTCTAAGTGCATGAATCTATTTATTTGATTCTGCTTCTTCTTCTTCTTCGACATAAGAAGTTTATGTGTGTCCATTCATATATTAGAGGTAGGGCTGATAGTAATTTCTATAATTAAAATGTTCAAGCACTTGTTATTAAGAGAAACTAAAAAAAAAAAAAAGGTGTTATAGCTCTTCAAAACATTAATTTGAGGGCAGATTTTTCTATTAAGAGAATCATCTAAATTTTATTTACACGTATATAACTTTTAACAAGAATGTTAGGGTTTTTTTCGAACTAAGATATGATAAAGTAGGTTTCTTTATTAAAAAAATGTTGAGTGAGTCATCAAAAGACTCTACTATTCACACTTTGAATGAGGTTTTGAAATTTGAATGGAGCATAGAGTTGCTGCTAGGAATGCTCTTATAATGCCTATTTTAAAAAGCTACAAGCCTTTGAAAAGATGTGGCTTGCTGGAGTTAAAGTTCCTAATTTTGGCCACTAAGTTTTCCAAAGCTTCTGCTTGGATGGGGCATGGTTTAACATAGGACTGAAAAAACCTGTCTGGTAATTATATATAATGTCAGTGCTAGCAACAAAAAGGAAGAATGCTATTTCCCTTTTCCAAGAAGAAAAGCCCCTACTGGGGATTTTTCCTGCTGGTCAGAGGAGTGAGAACTGTGATTTTTGCTGAGGACATAGGCTTATGCTGGTGACAACATGAAATAAGGGGAAAGGACAAAACCTAGAAGTGTAGCGGTGAAGAAAAAGAAAAGAAGAAAAAGAAGGGGGGAAAAGTCTGAAAACTGTGATCTGAAAGTTGTAAAACAGGGATGGTTCCGTCTCCTCACTTCCAAAAAATGGTCTTTGAGAAGCATTGAATGATCTTTGAGAAGCATTCACATAGGCTAATGATAAGCAGCACAAAAACACCCAGGAGGATACTAATAATTCTGTCTTCAGAACCACGTTTGTAAATGTGCAGTAAATAAGTCCTTGGGCAATGCACTGAAAAACAGGCAGAAAACAAAATATTGGATTGCTGCTCATTTAGTGAGTGCAGTACATTCTATGCACAAAAAGAGACAAGAAAAATGCTGCTGAAAAATATGCTTGAATAATCAAAGGTTATATCATAATCAAACCAGAAAAGGGAAACGGAGCTGGGGCAGATCTAGCAGCCTTAATTCTTTCCTTTCCTCAACTGAGGGAGTTTGTCTTTATGATCTTCATACAGTCCTTTTAGTATTTTTGTGTTTGTGAAGCTGTAGATATGTAGCACAAAATATTATCTCATGAAGCTTGAAAAAGCACAGGAAAGCAACAGGGCTGAAAGAACAGACTTCTGTTCAAGTAGCACAAAAAACAGTTTCCCTATTAGAATGAGACTGGAGATATGTAATTGCATGCTATCTGGCATGGGTGTACTTATAACTGTGATATAAATGTCCTAAGCTTGCTTTTCATGCCCATCCAGCTTTTTCTAGCTCACTATCTACTGTGAATTTAAAAGCAGCTCTAACATGCTGGAAGGAATGAGGCAGAATATTCATGACAATTGGGATGTTTTCTCCCACTAAGATGCATTTTGTTTATAGGTACATATGGAGTTGAAAGGGCCCCTTCTCCAGAAGCAGTGCTTGCAGTTCCACAGGTATTGACTTAGCAGCACTACATTGCCTGGCTGAGTGAGCTGGATTCCTCTGAATAAGCACATGAAACGTGTACCTGGTGTTCTCATTAAAGCCAAGGGCCATTCATCTCTCTAATTGCAGCAATGCCCTCCAGCATAATTTCATCCCAAATGTACCATTCTTCTTCTGCCTGAACAAGTAACTTAAAAACCATCTGGAGCCTTGCCAAACACTAACAGGAAAAATTTACTGGCTGTGATATCATACCAGGATATTACAAGATGAAAAATGGAAGAGGTCAGGCAAGGTGGTGGGATTTTTCAATCAGGCTTCTGGAAGTATTGACATGTAGTGCCTGAACATTAGTGGTCATATTATCTAATATTTCCCATGAACTGGTGGGAGTCATTGCTTAATAAGTAAAGATTTTCTGAAATGCTGTGTTAACCTTTGGGGTTGCCAAGCTTCTTCTTCCTGAGGAAGAAAAGGCAAGAGAATTAAGCCTGAGATCAGGATGTGCAGTCAGGGAAAATCTGCAGTGTGCAGCCAGTGGAGCTCTCTGAGCACATATATGAGCCTCAGGAAACTGGTTCCTTTTTAAACCAGCCAAGCCGGTGAGCAGGAACCAGGATTACTTGGGCTGGGTTTACAGACTCAGTATACTCTGCTTGGAATTTATTTGCATTTTGTAGGACATAATGTGACAGTCTCAGAAGGAAAGGACTGGGGTTTCTTGATTCCTTGCAGGTTGAGTTCATCACTGTCAACAATATTTTGCATGTTTGATGGATTCATTTTAGCCCTGGGCTACCTGAAATAGATATTCACTGCTGAAGATTAAGAAGTAACACTAAATATCATTTACTTGGCCTAAGGACATGTACTAGGATGCTTCTTTTCCTTTTCAATGGGCAAGGATCACTCCATTAGCTTCAACATTTATTTCATGTGTTCTCTGAAGTGAGAATTTTCCTTCTGTGGTCTACCAAGCTATCAGAAACAGTGCACAAAACATTAGAAAGGAGATTACTAGAACTAAAGAGCTTTAAGGCCTTAGTGAGAGAAACTGCATTTTTTAACATATGAACCTGATGTTTCTCTGTCATGTGCTTTTTGCCTCAACTGTTTATGCACTACTGCACCAACCTGTGAAAGAGCTGATCTGAGGCACAAAGCCAAAGAATAGTGGTAACATCTACCACTCCCTGATTTTACTGAAAACTGGGAAATTTTCAGCCTTTGGGCAATGAGTTTTTTACTGATAATACCTACCTTTAAAATGATGAAAATGCCAGAATGCAAATACAGTATTTTGTCATGCAATTTAGTGAGTTGTATTAAAACAATAGAAAAAGAAATCTTGGTCCTCTGAATTCTGGCATTTCTTCTTCCTTTTTTTCTTTTTTTCTTCTTTTTTTTATTTTTTTTATTTTTTTTTTATTTTTTAAATTTCTGTGAAAACTCCCAAATGGTTCCTGCACTACCATCAGCCAGATCCTATCTTAGAAATTTGGTTTGTGCTTCATGGCACCATACGACATGACAGAGAGGACCAGACACAAATGAATACAAACCCAGGTGCATTTTCATGAGAGCTCTTCTCCTTCTTCCTATCCTTTTCCCCTTCTTGTTTTCATTCCTTAAGAGTTGAAGCTTGAAAAACAGTTTTCATACCAGACTTCCTTTTCCTGAATACATGGAAAATCAGTCGTTTGCATTGATCAACATTGTGGACACTGGAAATAAGATTTAGTTTTGTTGTTGCTAAGACATGGAGGCTTGATGACTCAAGAAAACTGCACTGATATGTGGGGGGACTAAATTTCACTCTGTTTCTGAATTATTGTGTGTCCCCAGTACCCAGGGAGATAGACCTGGTATAAGTTCAAGTGTCCTTAGGCAATTAGACAGCAGGATACCACCCTGTATGTATTAGTAGTGGCAAATGTATTAATTAATACTTACTCAATAATTATTAGTGGTTACTGTATAATTATACTCGAGGCCCAGGCTGCAGTCTCTGATGTTCTCTGTACTGTGAATATTTGATAGTGGAATAGTGAAACTTTTTATCTTTGGATGAATTTCAAGGGCAAGGTCCAGGTAAACTGCAGTGTCTTTTAATGGAATCTGTGACTTGTATAGGAAGGTACATATGAGCCTGTAAAAATGTGAGATGGAAACAACAAGTGACATTCATTATAACTAGAGTACCTTTCCTTAAGTTACTCTTTCAGAGCTCTCATCTTCTGCTCAGAGACAAAGCTTGAAGCCAAAGCAGAGCCAAAGCATTGCATGAGCCAAAAATGGGGCCAGTTGGGACCAGAGAATGGTTTACAGCTGGCACAAAGCACTCATATTGTCTTTGCTGGTACTAACTCTGCCCCATTCCTCAGTGAATATGTTGCTACCTCTATTTCCACCATGATGTCTGGGGAAGGATTCCATATCTGTTGATAAAACAATTGTTTTACTGGTGATTCCCCCGTGATTTTCTTTGTAATCATGTTCCCTTTCAGAGGACGAGAGAAGATGTTTGTTTCTTCTTTCCTCCTCCTCACCACCAAAAGAACTTGTTGCTGGATTCCACTTAGGGTAGTCTGGTGCCTTTCAATGAGCATGTGCTTGCCATTCCCTGGTGTCCAAGAAAAACTGTTAAAAAGCAGGTACCATTTGTTTCTGGAGGGATAATGTGTTTGCAATTTCCTTTTGCTCTACTAAAATACAAGAAGATAACTGTGTTCTTTCCTTTATGGTCTTGTACTATCTTCTGTTCTTCTGGGACAGAGATCACTTGTGTGTGTGTGTGAGAGAGAAATTGCTTATTGATGCAATGGAGGCAAATGAAGGCAATGTAAAGGACAGGTAAATGGCAGCATCTTTCAAAAAGATATGCAGAGTCTCTCCTGCTCCTTTTGAGGTACTGGCCTGTTATTTGCCCTAAGGAGAGTCTGAAATGCACCACTAGAGTGAAAGTCCAGAATATGAGTAATTAAGGAAGTCCTTACTAATGTTCCTATTTTTTTGAATAATATTTCCTATCTCTCTTCTGTTCCAGTGGTGTTTGTTTCGTTTCCACAAAGACAACAACAGCTCTGAGAGCTGATAAAAAAATGCTTGGCACTGTTCCAAGCCAAGGTTTCTTGTTCTGGGGCTTCATCAGCCTGAGCTTCTCATTTTTTCTGCAGTTATGTGATGATTTTTTCATAATCTGGACTGGCCACCTTTGCTAAGAAGGAATTGGGATTGTTAATTGTGGTTGTGCCTGTGTTTGAATACCAATAGTAAATATGTTTAAAAGGTCTTCTGTGGGCAGACATGAGCTCATTCTGCCTGTGCTCCAAGCCCACATATTAGTCTGCTAATGTAGGGAAAGAGTTTATCATCTCAGGCTGGTGTCATATCAGCTGTGGTTACAAGGTCTCAGCTTGGTGTGAAGAGGTCCAGGTAAAGTCACCTGCTGCACAAGCTCAGCCTCAAGTGCTCAGGGTCAGATCCTTCAGTAGGGCAGTTATCCCTGTGTGGAGAGAGTGACTACGGATTATCTCTACATTTATTTTGTCCCATTTCCAACCTGAGATACTTGTGTGCTACCAGTTCCCAGATCCCTTCTGAAAAGGAATCCTTCTCCCCAGTCAGAGGACAGCCTTAGCCTGAGGTACTCAAGTTCAGCCCAACACTCTCAAATGCAGAAGTTACTAGCTGCAGTTTAAAAGCAATTTCTGGTCTTCTCAAATTGACTCATTGGTGATAGTGATTTATCATGTTAGTTTTGGTGAGATATTTTTGGTGGTTTATAGTACAGCTGAGAAAATATTCATCTTTGTTTATATACAGGGCATTGCAGTGCTGATTGTATAGCTTCTTTGATACAGAAAATTTTAAGAGAATATCAATAAGTAGCTAATAGGGCCTTCTCACCCAATAAAAAAATTAAATTCACCTGAGATCTGATTGGTGCAATATACTAGTGTCAAGCACCTTATTTTCTACATTTAAAGGAAAAAAAATAATAGGCCTATGCCTTAGGTCTTGAGTCTGGATCTAATAAACCAGATACTTTGAGAAAGACAGAAAAGGATCTAAAAGGCCATGGAAGAATTTTTGCATAGAAGGAAAAGAAATTCAAGCATCCTGTGTTTAGTCTCATATAGCTCTGATAAAATCAATACTGGTTCATTTTTTATAGCTGTAGCCTATATTGCACTGTTTGCAATACATTTCTGCACATGGTCTTACATAAGATTTCCTCTGCAACTTGTATATAAATCAGAATGTTCATCCCCTCTATACCTTCCTCCTTTCAGATCCATCTTTAGATACCCAGCAGGAATGCTTGGTAACTTTGTATTTTGACTTTTCTGCAAGTGTCCTTCCAAGAAAGAAAGCACGTGCCCCTCTGAGGCATCCTGACAGCAGCTGAATCATGTTCTGCCTCACGTTGCACTGAATCATTTGTAAACCACAAGTCATTGTTCATTTTAAAAAGTTATTTAAAAAACCAAGTAACCACTAAACCAACCCAAAACAGGTCTTCCAAGCAGAAGGTATATCCAAGAAAAAAAAAACCTGAAGCACTGGCCAAACTGTTTGTGTGCAATAATGGGGAGCGAAACCCACACGCTATTTTTCTTCTCACACATTTGTTGCATGCAGAGTCTCTGTCTAATAGGTTTCTTTAGAATCAATATTTACAACAAAAACTCATTCATGTGTTGTTTTCTAGTCCTTGACAAGATGACAAAAACATTTAAAATAAAACATTAAGGAATGCAAAGTGTCAGTGACTCTTTAGATCAATAAGATTCCTTGGTAAAATGCATTGATGCTTTGGGACACACTGTTTTTACAAATACCAAGCATTTGTCTCACATCCCAGTTGTGTTTGCTAGCAAACTTGTGGAACATTTCTATTCCTCAAAATGATATTCACAAAAGAGAATTTAAACCAGGTTGGACACCTTGAATTTGGAGTACTCACTGCATACATAATACGGAGCCTGCAAAATCAAGGCTGTTTATTACAGTATTTCTGTTGGCTGATGCTTAAACAATTTCTCAAATTGTCCTTACTGATGTCTCTAGTCATAAAATATTACAGAAAGCAGATGCTGTAAGAACTGAGGCAGGCCAAAGCAGAATATACAGTTCCAATATGATACTTGAGATTTGTCTCCAGAATGCACAAATTACTTCAGAGAATCCATTATCTCTGTGCATCCTACATGCAAAGTACAATGATTATAAATCCAGCAAAACATAAAGACTGAAGCATTCTTTCCTGTTGGATGTTAAACTGGACTCTCACTCCTCGGAAAAATCTCTGTGCTCTAAATAGCACACTGTCTCCATGGCAATGCACAGTTCAGTTTTTAACTTTTTAGTGCATAAAAATGGTAATTTATTTGTTTTAAGAACTCCTGCAGTTGTCACAGCTGTGAAAGCCTCAGGACTGGGCACTGTCCAAGAGCAGCCAAGCCACCAGGTTAAAGACAGGGTTAACTGCCAGGAAGTGCCTGACCCGAAGGTCATTGTTGCCTAATTATATTATTATTTCCTGTCAGTTCAGCTTATGAACTGGCACTCAAAGCATTAGGCAGTCAGCACACTCAGAGCATTCACAGAAATTTTGTTTCTTTTGTTCTTGACGTTAAGGACTTCTTTGTAAATGAATGTAGCCTGTGATGAAGTAGAGGCATAATAAATCCGGTGCCCAGAGTGCCTGACTTTCACAGCTGCTATGGTTACAACCTTTTTTTCCCCATATTTAATTTGTGATAAGGGTACACATTGTCATCTCCTTGAGGAAGCAAGGCAATAAGTTTATATTTTCAGCATTCTTTCAGTATTGTTTAATCCTTTGATGGCTTGGCTGTCTGCTGTAAAAATCATTGGCCTTGAGACTGTCAGAGCTGTGCCTGGTGAAGTGCTAAGCATTTTGGTTTCAATCCAACAGAGCACTCAGGCAGATGTTCAGCTTCAAGTATGCAGGTAATTTTACTGGAGACTAGAAAAAAAATATCTTGTCCTAACCTCAGAGCCTTTTGTGATTTTCTTGACTAGAACTGGAGAATTCAGTACCTATGGGACTTAACCTATGGATCAGCAATTCCTCAATCTTGAGCTCTGAAAAAAGCTTGAACGAAATTCAGCTTTTCTTGATATTTTGGCTAGTAATTGGGGTTGTCAACCTTTACAAATAAATCTTTTAATACAACAGAAATTAGGGTGCTGCCATGATGCATACTGCCATGGAGAAGAGGAAGTGGGAATGCTTATTGCAAATTCCAGTAAACTTAGAACCAGTATTCAAGATGTATAAATTGTGGGTAAGAGGGCGAGTTCCTTCACAGTACAATGACCTGCATCAGTACCACACTTCCTCCCACCTCTCCTCAACTCCACTGGGATGATGCCCACTAATATATCTAGGCCATAACAGTGAAATTGTTCAAACTAAGTGCAAAGAGTGCAAAAAGCTTGAATCCTGCTTCATTGTCTCCCTAAATCCCACACAAATCCTCGGACAGTGCTTACTTTCCATGGCTTACTTTCTAAATGTTAAAAGAATTTTTAGGTAATGTTACAAGATGTAATTAAGGGATGTTTGGAACTGAGATGGGAAAGTAATTATTTTGTCACTGATTCTTATACATCTCTGTGTATGGGATTCTCCAACTATAATTCAGAGAACAGCACAAGACCTCTTCTCTTGTGGGCATAATTTGCTTGGAAAATTAAGATGTGGGACACTGAGGCTAGAAAAGTACTGGTGGTAGTGTTGACTATTCCATGGAGTTCAGTGGTCCCCCATCTACTGCCATTGTGTCATGCAGTGGTTTTTTTTTTTTTTTTTTGTTTTTTTTTTATTTTCTCTTAAGCATTCCATCTTCAAAAACCAATATCATACATCTTTGGGAGATAAAAAACACAACAGAATTTTGAGCAAACTGAACCTGGAAATGCTTCTTGCTCAGCTAAACAGAATGACGTGGTGGCCTCAGAAAATTACACACTCTGCAGGCTGGCACTGGGGAAAATGCAAATGCAGAATCAGAAGGTATTGAAAAAGTGTGAGAAATGATGGAGAAACAGCTTCAAAATGCTTACTTATTTCCTTCAAGTCTTCATGCTGGACAACAGGGATATGTATGTGCTATAAAGGAAGAAACCTTTTATTTTCATAATTAGCCCAATTGGAGCAACAATGTAGACAGTCCTGGATTTGGGAGTAGGCTGGGCATCACAACTGAGTAAAACAAGGATTCATATTTATTCCCATATTTGCTCATAATGTAGATGCAAGTATGGGTAAAGACAGAGTAGGACTCAGTTCAATCTTGAGCCTTATTATTAATGTATTTCCTCATAAGCACACAGTGTAAAACTTCCTCATAAAATTGGGAGGGGCATTTCCATTCTATTCCATTTCCATTCTCCGTAAAGGAACAACTGTCCAAAGCCACTGCATTTCCCAAATATTTTTTTATTGTATTTACAGAGAAGGGTCATAACAATCCTAGAATAAAATCCTAGCATAAAATAATTGATCATGGGTTCTCTGGAAATGATGGGGGGGATGTGCTTGTGAGTTCTACCAGTTTGTTTTTCCTAATTCTGCTAATATTTTTCCTACCTTTTCAGCTTGTTCTAGGTAAAATACTTAGGGAAAATGGGGCCATACCTTTCTGTTCTCAAAGAGAACATATTTTTAAGTTTAGTTGTGCCTACATTTGCTATGATGCTATGAAACAAGTCTGAAAAGCTTTGCAAAGGCTTTAAATATGGTACAAGTCACTCTCTTGCCTACAATGAGATCAGAATCTGGCATTTAATCCATTGGAATACCATATAGCATCCAGGATCTCTCTGAACACAGACTCTCTAATCTCTATCATTTCTAAATAAAGAGAAGTGAAAGGATGTACATTAAAGCATGTATTGAAAGGACACAGGTGCAAGAAAATCCAGAAAAATCCAGAAATAGACTACATGTTGATTCTCTGAGTTTAAAAGGCTGTGGGCAGATTATATTAAAAAATGGGTGTGAACAGAATAGAGATAGAGCCACATCAACATGGAAAACTGGTTAGAACACTTTTTTGCAGAAATATGACATTTCTGTACTTCCAGTCCTCAGTGGCTGTGAACAAAATTGTATTTCTATGGAAATGGACATCACTTAAATTTTAAGAAAAATTGAAAGGAAATTTGCATCTCTGGAGGTTTCACCATGTTCCCCACACCCACACTGGTAGCTTTGTGCCGTGTGCTCATAATTAAATTTCATCCACAGAAAGGTAGAGATATGAAACCTAGTTTCTGGTTGTCTGTCACTGCTCCTCATAGCACTTGGGGGAACACCTCTGTCATCTCCCTCCTTGGCCCACACTGCAGTATGCTTTCATATTCACCAACCAGAGAAGCACTTGTGATGAGCCCATGCCAAGATATCAGTCAAGGACCTGGGAAACTTGCCAGAAAATCCTGTCCTCGTGTTATGCTGTTTAACTCTTGGCATATTTGTAATGGTTCCTATTAGTTTGGGGCACTTGCTAGGAGCAGCACTAAAAAGATGGTGGCAGGAAACCAGATGAAAAGGAACTTTAGGGACCTCCTGTGTTTGAAAGAGCAATACAAAGTATTAACCAGGACTACAACAAACTTGGCAGGGCACACAGAAGAGTCCAACCTATGGTGTTTAGCATCACTTCATGTTACTGCCATGTGCAAGATTGACCAGCTGGCAGGATTGTGAGTGTGACCCCCCCCTCTCCTCCCCCAGCGCTCTGTGTGGTGCCAAATAGCATATGCTGGAACATCATGGGATTCCCCAGCAAGATGTGCCCTCAAGTTCCAGGCAACTGTTAGTGACAGTTGTAAAAAAGGCATCACCATCAGTTTAGTGTCCTGACCTGGCACAAATGCTAATGGCAAATGCTGGTGGCCCCTCCAGTAAGGAATTAGCTGTTTGCTCTGGGCAAATTTACTGGAAAAGAAAAGGAGCATCAAATTCATTTCCTACTGATGCATGTGAATCCATTCCAAACCCCATAAAGCAAAAGGAAATGGACTATGAACATGGTAAATCAACATTTCAGTTTATAAGACACCAAAACGATCACAAATCATTATGATGGCTCTTTGCCCTTCATAATTACAGTCATGAGTTTGATTCAAACCTCAGCGAAATCAAAGCAAGGCATACATTGATTTCAGTGTGCTCTGGATAGGATGAAAGATAAAATAATCTTGTGTATATCCACAAAGCAAAATGTATAAAGTGGCCCAAGAGCTTTCTCCTGAAACACTAATGCCCATGAGTCACTCCCCTCACATGGCCAGTTCCCCTGTATGAAGACATTCTGCTGCATACTCTACCCACCCCTTACAGCAGCAGCCCAGATCCTATTTCTTGAATCTCATCTTCGGCTATTTGTTTGTAGCTCGAAAAGTAATGCAAGTATTAATATAGAATACAGGCAGAAATGAGGCAATTCATAAATTACTCCTTTCTCTGAATGCTGCCTAGAAATTTATAACTTAAGGCACTGCAGCCAGAGAACTGAAATTAACTGCCCACTTGTGTGAGTCACTGAACATATTTCCACAAAAGCAAAACACATTCATCTTTCACTCATTACAACATATTTTATCTTAAGGAATAACTGTCCCTGCTTAGGCCTTGCTCAGTGCTGAGCCCACCTTTACAAGAATATTATGCTGAGTAGCTTGCTGCTGACTCCCCAAAGGCGTGTTTTCATGGATGTTTTCTTTTCAAAGCCTGACTAAAGTGTTGCATGACTGTCTTTTGTTACATGTTCAGCAGGGTCAGAATTCCAGCAGGTGCAACACCAACATCAGAAATGCCGATAAAATTGAAATGTACAAATAAATATTCTTGTAGAAGGAGTTAAAAAAGAACCTAGCATTATGTTCTTTCACATATTCATTCAAAAATAACTCACCATACACAGAGAATATAACGTGAGTTTCATGAACTGTGAAAATAGGAGTAACCACAGAGAGGTCTTTTATTGCCCTGCATGCAGATAGGGATCTAGCAGAACATTTACAGTAAATCCTCTTGTGTCTTTAGTGGGTGGCATTTCTTTAAGGATCTCTGCTTTGTTTCTCCTCCATTTCTTCCAAGACATGGCTCATATTTTTTTAGTTCAGGAATAGCAGATTATTATTAAATTTGTATATAGTGATTTTTAAATCTCAGATATTAAAAAAATCAAACCCAAAAGTAGAGAAACTATAGTATTTATTTTTTCCTCTGCTCTGACTCAGATTTGTAATTCTCATACACTTGCATCAGCAAAAGACTGACGGCTATGCCATGGTGTGTTACAGGTAGATAAGAGACTCACTGCTGTCATTGTGTTTAAGATGTCAGGATTATCAGGAGTCACAGAGATTAAATTTCACCCTTTCTACAGTGGCTTGACTCCTACACAACTTGATGCTTAGATTATTTGCATATGTGGTAGATACGTACCAAACTTTTTGCAACAGAATTAAGCTGTGAAAACTTGAATTCTGAGAGATCTGCCTCACCCATTCGAACCCTGCACTAATTAGGCTTAAACCAGCCCTCATGATTTGAGAATGCAATAAGTTCATTGAAATCACTTTTTTTCAAGTCAAGGTTTTACTTCTTTATGTCTCCAATTAGTGTTTTTTTAAAGTAAAAATGGGAGTTTTAGTAAATAAGTATTTTTCACTGAAATGTGTATGCTTGTGATAGAAAATTCCCCATCTTTCAAACAGAACTGAGGTTCATTGTAAAGCATTCTGTATAGAGATATATACAACAGAATTTGTAGCTCTTTGTACAAGCTACAGACAGTAAAAATACAACATAATCACCTTATTTGCTTTTTTATTTTACCAAAAATTGTTCTTTCATTCCTGGGTTGGGCTTTTTTTTTTTTCAGGTCCAGTCTCACTTGTGCAGTTCCTGTGGTCAATCTACATCCTTCAAATTATGAAAGAAATTAGGAGAAGTAATGACAGAACTGGCAACACCTCTGGAGCCTCTAAAGTGGATCCATAGCACAGGTGGGGCATCCTGCTCTGTCAAAACGTTTAGAAGCACTTCTGTCCCACATCTGAGTATATGGGCTCAGCCAATATACAGTGAGAGGAATATTGAGTTTCCACTGATTTCAAAGGAGCCCATCTTTCAAGCAGATGAAAGACAGAAGACCTGTAGGTCTCCTGGGTCATGGCAAAATGATACTGCCCAAACCCTACCTCTGGGGAGGAATAGGGAAGCTGTTGGAGAAGCAGGGTCTTAGGGTACTATGTTTAATGTAACTCAGAAAGATTCCTGACACATGAGTTCTATAAACATCATTAAAAAGTTATGTGATCAAATCCTCCTGCAAAGGCTTCAAAACTTACTAATTTCATGTCACCTCCTTGAAGTCTGCTGTGGTTTAACTGGGTGTTTATAGGTAATGGGAGAAAGGCTTCTTCATTAAGTCACCCAAGCCTTATGAAGTGTTACAGCAAAAGTAGAGCAGCCACAACCCTGCTGTGAGAAATCAAACCTAATGAGTGAACAAAAGTATTACAGGTATGTTCCAAACAAGGGTAAATCATAATAAGATCTGTCCAGCATATACAGTAGTGCTCTGTCCCTGTTTCCACATCCTGAGTTTTTTTAATGAAAATTACCTAATTGTGGCCTTCTAGCACCTGAAGATAGACAACAAGAAAGATTGAAAGAGACTTTTGACAAGGGCTTCTAGTGATGGACAAGGGAGAATGGATTCAAACTGAAAAAGCACAGGTTTAGATTAGATATTAGGAAGAAACTCTTCACTGCAAGAGTGGTGAGGCCCTGGCAGCAGCTGTTCAGAGAAGTTGTGAACGCCTCATCCCTGGAATTGTTCAGAGCCAGGTTGGATGTGGCTCTGAGCAACCTGATCTAGTGGCAGGTGTCCTTGTCCACGGCAGGGAAACTGGAAGTAGACGATCTTTAAGGTCCCTTCCAACCCAAACCATTCTATGAAAAAATGACTTCATTTTAATGACAAAAGCCAGATTGTGCCATCAGTTTATATGTGGATTTGTCTGTGGCCTCTAACCTTTAAACCTTAACTTTAACCTTCATTAGAAATAGGAAAGGCAGATTTAGGCTGATTTTAATAATTCTTAAAATTCATAAACATAGAGGAAAAAGGTTTCTGCTATAGGTCAGTGAAAATTAGTGAGGTCCTTGATCCAAGGCACAGCTTAAGGAAGACTACACCAAAAGCTCTGCCTTTGAGAGGAAATAGGAAACAAGCTAACAGAAATATGCTTGATGTTTTTGAAGTTCAAAAGCTCACTGCTGTAGGAAGCTTTTAACTTTCTCTTTTGTTGCCAAATGCCAGCAGGAAGCCATAGCTATCAATTCCTTTGCATCCTATACAGATACATTACGTATAATTAGAGGAGAGTGGCAGTTAAGGGGTTTGTTATCCCCTGGGACACTTCAATGGGAGTACAGGCTCCCCTGATTTGTGTTTCATCCTTAATTGCTTCTGAAATTACTTTGATGTGTGTAAAACTATCTGTTTCATGTGTCATGGAATCATATTCTTGCTCAATGTATTGCTTCTTATTTTTGGACATAGAGCAGTGAAATTTGGAATACAGAGTTGCCTTGCCAAAAGGTAAAAAAAAAAAAAAAAAAAAAATTCTTGAGGAATATGTTTTTTGCAGTTAGCAACATACAACTGAACTGCCACAGTGAAACAACTAAATAACTGTGCTATCACGGGTAAATGAATAAAATAATCTAAGACTTTTGCCTTGTTCCTCAATAGACTTATTTTAAACTAAAAATAGTTAATTTGAAGTTATTTCAGTTGTTAAGGTATGATGCAAAGAGACATATTTTGGGAAATTAAACAGTTAAAATTACTTGTAAGTTGTCAGCACAGTACACCAAAGCTTGCAGGTGGTGAATCCCTGGGCATAGACCCAGGCTTTCAGTCCTTTTGGTACAGCAGGGTTTTTATGGGTGTGGGCTGTATTCAGCAGGGAATTGGGACTAATTCCAAATGGTCTCCACTTTGGACACCTGCAGTCCTGACCTGTTAATTCCTGACATGGGAGTAGGGAGGCTGGCATGGCTCAGGTAAGGCTCCAGTACACTGTTGTGCTCCTGCACTTTGAATGATGTATTTCTGCACAGCCTCTTTCCTGGTGAATCACCATGCTGTAGGAGCACTTATATCAGTGCCAAATGTAGAATCCCCACAGGGACAAGAACAGCATGGGAGTAATACCTAATTAAAACTGCAATGAAGTAGGTCAGCTAATATTTCACAAACAACAGCAAGTGTTCTGATTGTTAATAGTTCAGAGCCCCTGTATTTACTCTGAGCAACAACAAAAAAAATATATACGTTGCTTAGAAATGTAATGAAAGCACAAGCTGAAAACACTTGCCACAGTGGATTACAATTGTAAATATTCAAGGTCTCCAATAAGAGTTGTACCTTAACTCCTGCCAATACCTTCAGCAGTAGGTTAATACTGTTATTCCCCTCCTTCCTCAAGATTGCAGGAAGATTGCCAGAAGAGGGTTAAGTAGCTCCAGATGAAAGAGCAGATGAGAAAGCCCTGCTTTCATCCACAAAAAACAAGGCCATAGTAAGGAAAGATAATCCCACTCTCAGATTCCACAACTGCTTATAATGTCATAGGACTCTTTTCAGAAGTCCCAGATTCAGATTTCAGCCAAATCTCCTGGGTCTTACTGGCCTGCAAATATAAGTGAGATCTAATATTTTTTTTGTCTGAAATTCATCACCTTTTAGAGTTCAGGTGTAAGTAGCAAGAAAAGTAGCACTCTTGATTTCAGTGCAGTTGATGAAGTCCAGTCACCAATGAAAATTTGTAATAAGAGTATTCAGAATGTTAATATTTTTAAACTCTCAGAACAAATATTCACTATTTGACTGTGTGCTGCGATTTGTAAAACAAAGAACTATTCTAGAGGCTTCATGGTGGCAGAGGACCCTGTTAAGCTGGGACACAGCACTTTACATTTTACCATCTCTTCCAAACAAAGAGTCTTGCAACTTATCCAAAAGGATTTCACACAGGAAGCAGGTTCCTTCACTTACAGCTGCTACTGTGAGCCCATGTTTCAGAAAAGAGCCCTATTTGAGCAGAGCACAAGTCTTTGACCTGAAAAATAATGCCAAAAAATTGATTTTGATTTATAAATACTAACAAATAAATCTAGGATGAAACACCATAAACTCTATACATCAATTTTTATACATCTGCAGTCATATTCATCGGAAGGAGACAAGAGGGTTATGGAGTCTTGGTTAACCTCTGCCTTTTGGCTGGGTAAGTAAGTAACTTAATTTTGCTGAGTTGTTGCACATAAGAGAAGATCCTTCCGGCATTTTGAAGGACCTCCTCAAGCTCTTCTTTGCAAAAAAGAAGCCTCTCTGCAAACTTGTTGCTTTTGTTAAAATGTGAGCTTTGGTCCCTCATTAACATATCAGACTGATTTTGTGGCTGGAAACAAACAAACAAACAAAAAAACAGACAAAAAAGTGTTGTCTTTGATACCACAAAGAAGTCTGCACTTTGGTGCTTCTCCACTGCTTTGGACTTGGTTGCCCAGCTCAGATGATGCAGATTCCTTTTGGAGGGAAAGGGGAATTGAGTCTCAAAGAAGTCATGACATCCTGGAGCTTATTTCTTTCCCAAGGTAAAGGGATCCTGCATTGTACCAAATCCACACCTTACCCTGCAGTGACTCTGCTGATGGGGCAGCCTTTGGATGGTGGCTGAAGGTCCTAGCAGGTGACCCAAGGGTCTGTTTTAAGTTAAAAGCAGTAAAACAGTCTGTGCTGTGAGGAGTGATGTAATATTTCCCCTCCTTCCTGGATGAGCTGTAGATTTCTGTAGTGTTGATCTGATGGGCTGTTCTCTACATTTGGTGGAATGAGTGGCACTATTTTATTACATTAGGTGATATAATTGAAGTACATGTGGCATGAGTCATCCAAGTGGTTATGTATGCAGAGGAGGAAGACTTTAAAATTAAGTCAGTGAAGGAAAGACCTACAAGTAATGCAGAAGATTTTTAGCATTGCCTTTTTTTTTTTTTTTTTTAATATGGAGAAGTCCTAAGCAGGAATTTTGTTAGAAGTCATTCAAGGGATTTGCCCTCCCCAAGTTTGGTCATTCTCCATTCATGCAATATATGGGCTATGACAATAAGGAAGTTCCTAATGAAAGGGGGGAAAGCAGTGACTTTAGAATTGAGTTAGATTACCTATTAAAGGCAGAGGCTGACCCTGCCCACACATGTAGAAACTGAGTTGTTTTTGTTCTCAGAAAGCACAGGATATTTCTCCAGGACTGGCAGAATTCCTTTACCTGTGGTGGACTCACCCTGACCCTGTAAAACTCAGACAAGATTGTATAGGTGACATCAGAGACTGGACCAATGCCAGAGAGAACTTAAAAAAATAAATTCTCTGAAACATGACTAGGACAAAGTAGGAGTCATGTGCCAAGTAGCTCCATCCAAGCAGCAGTCAAGGCAGGTGCTAGAGCACAGTGTCACCAGCACATAGGTATTCTGACTGCTCATATAAATACAGCACCACCTCTTGCAGGGTCTCAGGGCTGAAGTGTTTCTACTTAGTTAAAATGACTCACATTTAAAGTGAACAGGATGGAGCTTTTCACACACTAATGAGAAGAAATTGCCTTGGCCAATTGCAGGGTGCCAGCCATCGTGCCTGCTTTATAAATGAGATTAATGACTCAATTTGCAGTAAATGCTTCAGCAAGAAGAAACTTATTTTTTTATACTAATTGCGTCACATATGTGCCTCCAAACCCCAACTGTGCAGAGCTGGGTTTCCCTGTGGTATGCAGGACGACTGGGCTCTGTGTATTTATTAATGCCATTGCCCTGATTTCTGTGCTGCAACTGATCATTTTGATCTTTGTTATCAGAGCTGCAGCATAAATGCTGGTGATGGCAAAGATTATTTTGTAGTATAATCCTGCCCATTAGTGAAAGGACAAGAGTCTGTCTCTAACATAAGCTGTTCAAACCTATTTTCCCTGCTATCATGAACAAAATTAATGTTATTTACCTAGGCTTTCAATAAGTTTTTAATTGTAACAAAATGATGAATAATTGCCAGGGCCTCTAATTTGCTTAACAGCTACTGTGATTTTAATGGCTTTTTAAAAAACTTAAATGTTGTCCATTTATAGGGCATAGCATATTACTTTATTGGAGTAAATGAATTCAGAGTTTCATCAAATTAATCATTACACCTACTTTTGCATTTGTTCCCATGTTACTAACAGGTTTGTTAATGAAAGTGTGAGAAAACAGGATTTGTTGACAATGGACCAACATCCATAGTGAGTGTAAATTAACCTTGCCACGCTGAAATCTGCAACTTGCTTTACACCAGCTAAAACTCTGCCTCAGTTTGTTCATTATTCATTCTGTTATTCTGGTTTTGATATTGGATACAATTGTCCTCACATTTTTCATGCTTTTACACCACTGTAGTTTTGATGTCAGTGGAATTACTCAGAACTCAATGTGGGGCTAGTAAGAGAATTACAACTAAGGATACCGTGAAGGGACTTTCTTTCCAATGGCAAATTTTAAATTCCCTCCCCACAGCTTTTGTATACAAATATATTTGGTGAGAAATATAATGTAGGTCTGAATAGTTGGTTCAGCTGTGGAATTATCTTTATAAATTTGTTTCCATGCTTCATGCCTTGTTAAATGTGCTTCTGATTTCAGCTGAAACTATTAGCAGTTGTTGTATACAGAGACTCTCTGTGAGCTCTCTACCCATTTACAGTGAGAAAGAACAGTGTTTATTTAATTTAGTGTTTTCACAAAATACTGAAATGAGGAGTTACTGTCCCATTGTCTGGGGAGTATTTGCATTTCCTAAGTGGTCTATGAAAAATCCAAAGTAGACACTCGTTCCTTTGAAGCCTACAAAGCAAAACACAGAGAGAGCAGCCTCTCTGTTGCCCATCCTGAAAAACACTGAAAAATTGTGCCCAAGGCATCAATTGAGTCAGGTTCTTTATTGAAAGTTAGCATGTCCCTCCGTTTCATCCTACCCTCCTAAGCTCAGCCCTGTGACAGCAGTAAAAATGATTAGTTTGTGCTCTATTATATTTAGGTGACAGTCCTGGACAATAAACCGTGTGTTACTGAGTTCAGGGACTTTCACCAAGCGTGATGTACGGCCTGCAGATGGCCCTGAAGATCGGGAAGGGACAATTCCCTTCTGGAGGATGGTTTATGCCTGAAGCACAACTGTAAGGGTGTACCTGGCTGCACTCCTCATGCCTGTGTCACACACAGCTGTGGAGCAGTGCCATGGAAAACATGGACCACTCTCAGGGGACTGCACTGTGTGCCATCTGCAGCCCTACGGTGGTGATCTCTGCAGCAAAGAGGTTACAGAATTTTGGGATCTGGTGAGCCTGTGTGTGTGTAAAACTCTGGTTATGATACGTAGCATGTTGCCTTGCTTTTTTGGAAGGAGCTTGCAGTCTGGAATATTGCACTCTCAAATTTGTAATAATCTACTGTGTATGGGCAGTAGGTTTCTCCTGCTTAGAAAGCCTCACTGAAGGAAGAACAAACTATATTAAAATTAACCTCCAAATTCTGACAGTGTCAGCGTGGCACCAGGTGAAATGATTTCACTGAGATGCAATATACTGCAAGTGTGATATTCTGACTTCTACAGTAAAGGTTTCTGACTGAAAGGTTTTCTTTGTCAGGGAGGGTATTTTTGTGTTCTGACCTGCAGATCTCTGGTGGTAGAGGGAGGTCTCAGAATATAAAGAGATTTAAAAAGTCATATGATACAGTGATTATTTTGCATGATTTTTTGAACTCTTGATTCAAAACACTTGGTATGAAGAGAGCTGATTGCCAGTTCGTGTAAAAGAGGGATTCTACAATATGGAATTTGCTAAAGGGATTTGGATATGTTCCTCCTAGTATTCTACCTCACTAGCTCCAATCTCTGGTTTTTATGCCATGGTGTGAAAAGATCTGCCTCTCCCAATCAGCATATGGATTTTTATTCCAATGCCCGAGTCTCTTATGTCAGTGGTGAGGAGATAGAGATAAAATATGGTGCTGTGTTGAGGAGTGTGTATTTAGTGATCTATATGCTGCCTTATGCAATGGATTTTTCTCCTACCATATAACCCTATCCTGGGAGAGGTGATATGATTGCAGCATAGTTGCAATTAACTCCAGAAAGTATCCTGGATAAGGCTAATCTTGATAACACCATACTACTGGAAGGTGCTTGTTAATATCATGCTAAAAGCAATATTTGATTAATAGAATTTGTATATTTTATATTATTACTGCGTGGGAAACCTCAATTTGTACCTCTTTCTAAAAATGAAGGCTTGACAACAATGTCCCTTTTTATTTGCACAGAAATATAGATGTACAGCATAAACAAATACACCAGGTTAGTAGTTCTGCAAAGTTCTCTGGTCCTTGTGTTCTTTTGTAGACTATCAGGGGAGAAAAGAACCAAAACCCGAGTGAATTGATCATGCTTTTACTCTCTGAATAAGTTCATTTAAGCACTCTGTTATTTTTCCTACCAGGTTTTCAGCCAAAGCTGACAGTTTTCTTTCTGTTAATCTCTGTGGTTTGCTCTCCTATTTTTTATACATTTTTTAGCTACTGGGTGGATGCTATTATGGCGCATCCAACCTTTGGTATAAATAATTTATTCTGAAGGTTCAGTATGTTATAACGTGCATGAAGCATCTTGCATTTATTTTTAATGCTTTTACTTTCCTGAGAGTTTTCTACATCCAAAGTTACCACCAGAAAAAACTGTCAATCTTCAAGAAAAAGGGAGAAACTTTTAGACCATATAATTCTATTTTTCTAGCTATAAATCATATGCTTCTAGTGAAGAGAGGTACAAATGGTTATTATTTACCATTTTGAAGAACCTGTCTTGGATGATGTGAAAATGTCTGTTTGCATTCAGTGTGAAGTCTGTGTAAGCAACTCCCTGAGCTCACAGTCTTGTGAGTCGTGCGCTGGTCTCAGGTGGGAAGCCAGTGAAATTATGGAAATATTGAGGGGCAGTTGAGTGACTGATAGATGTAAGTGCTACAAACATAAAAAGAGGTGTAGCTGGGGCAGCAGTAGCCAGGAGTGCCTTGGAACTAGGATGAAGCACAGGATGAACTCACTCTGTACAACAGCTGGGGAGAGTGAGATATGGGGGTTGCAGGTTTTCTGTAGATCTTACAAGTTTGACATACCATCCTTCTATTTACACTTATTTAGCCGTAAAACTGTATTATGATTTAAAACTAAGCCAATTTGCCTTTTGTGAGGTGTATAAAATATCAAATTAACATCTGTCTTGTCTGCAGATAATGCATAGAATGGCACAAGAGTATAAGAGACACTCTCTCTAGTGGCTTCCTCCGAAAACTGGAGCCTGCTGCTCCTCAGAGTTTCTGTTGACATGCTAGGCTGTGACACAATCCTGTGACTTGCACAGCTTCTCAGGAAAGAGGACTGGTAATAGAGTGAATAATGTCCAAGGGAGATTGGAAAAGGATGTGAAACTTTGGGAGTAAAATCAATGGACAGACTCAACAATGATAAAAGGAAATATTCCGTGCCTGCTCGTTTAGCATGTTCAGGGATTTAACTATTTGTTGGCCTTTTAAGAAGCTTGTGCAATATGACGCGGTGAAATTGGAGCTGAACCAGTGGCTGCAGCAGCTTACCCCAGACTCTTGAACCATTTGCATGCCCAGGTCTCTTCAACAACAACATTAAAGGGGCACTTCCTGACTGAACATCAGTCCTGAGACATGGAAAGTGCTATGACAGCAACTGTTGCAAGGCACATCACAGGTCAGTGGCTGGAAGGTGAAGTTGAACTAATTCAGTGTCTGTGTAAGAGGGGGCTTTCCAGGCACAAGGAAGGAGCAGGAACAAAGCAGGTTCTCCATAAGAACAGGATAATTAAGTGCTGAGATAGTTTACCTCATGAGTGGACAGGAGTCTTTCAAATTCATTCCAAGGAGTATTTTAGTCTGGTCTGACTCTGCAGATTAGTGAGGAAGATAAAATTTTCAGCTTCAGTATCAGTGTATTTTGTTTCCTTGTTCAGCTAGTTACCATATCTTGTACTTCAGTCAATTGTTGCAGACCTTAAAGAGTGTGGTTTAAATTTTTATCATTTTATTTCTTTTTTCTCTTCCTTAAATGCAGAAACAGGGAGAGGCAATCAAAGCTAGAAAGAGACCAGAAGTCAAAATATGGATGGTTATGGATGGGTGCTGGTCAGTCCATTCTCTGTTTCATATTTTTTAGCTACATGAAAATGATTATGTTTCTCTCACATGCTCAAGATCAAATTCTAAAGTATTTTAATGAGAGGTTTTGTCTCAATGAATGTGCTTTTCAGCAGATCAAACTCTATAATGTAATGGTCTTTTCTGGTCTTAGCATTAAAAACAGAGTCTAGTTCATTCTCTATCAAATATTGCTGTGCTTGTGTTGTTAGATTGCATTGGCTTGTATTAATATATTTCATGAAAATGCCAGTGCTGAGCAGTATTATGAGCTAATGGAGTTTCATTGAAATTAAAGATGTTACACCCACCTAAATTATTTGGGAATTTGGTCTGTAGCATAAGATATCTAACACACTACTGAAAAAGCTAAAATCCCCAAACAGCAAGTGTTACTGGGTCTCAGCTATGTTCCCTCTAAAACAACAATTTCAAGCACTGTTCCATGGCTCCTTAAAAAAACTTAAATTTCATCACAGAATACAAATATGTCATGGCTTCTGTATCTGTTTCTGCCAAAACTTTTCTTGCCTTGGCTCGATTGAACCAGCAAATTAAAGCTGGACTACTTTTTGTTCTTAAACCTTTCAGTAGATCAGGTCTAAATCATACTTTTATGGCTTTGTTTCTACATTAACTCCAGTTAATTTACTCTAGACTTGTACTGAAGTGAGTGGAAACAGAATTAAGTCCATAGACGTAAGCTTGATTTTTAGATTTTGCAACTCCTTACAAGAAAATCAGGCAAAAGTGGAGAATGCTATTAGAAAATGTAGAATTACTTTCAGGTGGGGTTTTTTGTTGTTTTTTTTTTTTTTTTCCTTTTTTTTAGTATTGTTTCCAGGAGATCAATCTTTTCATTACCCTATGCTTTCATCCCAGTGGTGAGAATAGATAACAGAAAGCCCAATAGCACTGGCTATTGCCTCCTCTGCAGCATGTGGACTCCATGAAATGTGCTGATTCTAATATGTGAGGCTTTTATTCATGTTTCTCTAGGTGTATCAATACTTTCTAAATATGCCATATGACTTACCACTTGGGAAACCATTTCCCTGTGCCTGCCCTATTTGTAGAAGTTGACACAAGCAGCAAATGCCACTAGCAGTCTAAGACTAAAATGAACTATTCTGGTAGGCCTTTGCTTTTTGTGTATTTGCAGAGCTTTACTTGCCTCTGGCAAGTTACAAATGAGAGTAAGAAACATGACTTTTTGAGAGAAAACAAGCCACAGCCTTATAAGAAAAGGAGCAATAAATAATCTGGGTAAATATTCCTTGTCATGCAGAATTAAGTACACCTACAATCCTGCAGAAGCCATTTGTGGCACAATATGGGCCTGATTTTTCCTTTGCCATGCTGCAATGACTTCAGTGAAGTCCATGGGTCTGTTTTTGCAGAACGTAAATCTCCAAGTCTGCCTGTGAGCTGCCTGCCAGCTTTGATTTGGGAACTGCTTAGACATCAGAGCATGCCCAGTTGCTGTCAGTGAACACTAATGCCTAAAAACTCTATCACTGTGTCAGAACTTATGTTCTGTCACTGGCATGCAGTGTCTGAACTTCACTGGTGCCATGACCAAGTGTAACTACAGAGGTAGACACTGATAAATCCAAGCCACTCTTTAATATCAAGCCTTTATGGATACCAAAACTGTTATGGATAACAAAGTTGATATGAGCAGCCATACACAGTGGTACAGCACAAACCTGCTGGGTAGGTGCTGGCTGAGGTGGGGTTAAGCTTCTGGAAAGGAGCCCTTTTAGGAAATAAATACTATTCAACAGACTTGTCATGCCTGCATGACAAGAGTTTGAAGTGCAGAAGCTGTGAACACATTGCAGGAACAACCAGGAAGCAAAGTTTTTGAAAGAATCTTTGTATCACACACAGGTAAGTTCCTCTGACATAAGAGAAAACTAGATCCTAGAGAAATCCCTGGAGGAAGTTGTGGTTAAATCAGCAGAATTAACACGCAGATAAAAATTGCTTAGCCAGCTGCACCATTCCTCCAGCAACACCAGCCTGGTCCTTGAAGTTTATTGCCTACTGCTGTGTGCTGAGTTCCAATTGTCAGATTAATGTAGTTCTACTGCAGTGAGGCTCCTGCATCCCTGCTTCAAAGGCAGGTGGTAGTTCTCCTTTCACTGCCTTTTAGGTAGAGGCGATACATATACATGCTGACTGAACTTTTATTGGTCCTCTGTACTGCTCATAAAACACTTCTGAGGCTGCATAGAGCTGCATAAGCTCAGACTTGTCCCAGTCTATTTGTGGGCCTAAGTACAGTGCTGGGGTGCATCCCAGGGGAATTGCCATATACTCCATGGTATCTGTGCTCCCAGGGATGCTGGTTTCACTCTGAAATCCTGGTGACAACACACAGCCTGTATCCTTAGCTGGGCAGGGAAGGCAACTGGCTTAGCATCCTACAACAAGCAACCCAGACCCCAAAAGAGGGTGTGCAGACTGTGCCTTAGCTCTCTGTTCTCCAGTCAGCAGAGCTGCAGCACCATGGATAGAGGTGCAGAACAGCCCCATGCTTTGTGTTCAGTACTGTCAGACTAAACAGGACAGAAACCTCAGGACATTTTTTCTATCCATATTTCATTTAACAGGATGTGAGCCAGCTGGCATCTCTCCTCTGCGGCCTTGTCAGCAAACCTCTTCTTCCATCCTGAATCTATTATGGCCCACTTTCCCTTGACTGCGTGTTCAGCTTGCTGCTCCTGTTGCTGTGCTTCAGCAACAGCCCTCTTCTGATGTTCTGGATAACCTTTTCCTCTGACAGTACCCCAGTGAAGGGAGTGTCTGCTTCCTTCCAATGGCCTTTGATGGCAGCAGGCTTTATTTATCATACTAAACCCCTGTAACACAAATCTTTGGTCTTGTACCCCCCTGCTTTTCTGCATACCACTGTAGAGCTTTTTTCTCCAGTGCTATATTATTATTCAAGCTGCTACCTCTTATTCCTTCTTTGAAGCCCTATTCACAAATGCCTTTGCCCTCTGAAACTGCTATTACTAAAGTTTCTGGTGTCCCTTCTAACCTAGCAAGACGTAAGTGGGAAGAAAGGGGCTTGTTCCAATTTTTGTTTCAAAGACTCCAATTTCGCAGGAAAAGAAATTGAGCTCTGTTTACAGAAGTCCCTGATCATACACCTCTGATTGCTGCTAGAGCAAGGATCTCACTTCAGGTTTATCCCTTTGCTAGTGATTTTGTTGTCAATGAGAGTGTTGATTCAATGAGTATCTAATGTTTTTTGGTCATCAATTATCTCTCCATGGCTTGCTTTCATTCAGCCTTGGAACAGAAATTCCCCAGACACCAGATGATTCATGGACACTTGTAGACAGCTGGAAGTCTAACTTAGCACTGCCATCATTTGCTCTTAAATCCACGATCATCTGTGTGTGTAAAATGCTACAAGTGTAAAGAGCATGGCAATCTAAAGACAGGCTCTAGGAATATGAGAGCAATAGGACAGTCATTTATTTCTGGAAACCTCTACCATTTGGCTGCACCAATGCTTCCCCAGTCCCTTATTTAAAGCCTATGGTGCAAGCTCCAGGCATTAGGTGGGGATCCTGGATTGTCAGTCACAGTCACGTCCTCATCTGGAGTCTGAGGATCCATGTAATGAGGACCAAGCTCCTGACCCAGCCAGGCAAGCCTCAGTGCCAAGAGCTGGGAGGCAATGAGGCAGAAGCCAGAGCTGCCTGCCCTTTGTCTCTCTTACAGCTAACAGCTTTTATGCCTGAGGAAGGAACGAGAAAGCACTTTATTTAAATAGTGTGTTATACAGCCCGGTATGTGTATGTGCTTTCCCAGATGTGGAGAGGACAGCCTTAGGGGAAAGTTGTTTTCACCTCTGGTGAAAGTAACTGCTTCTGTGCCAATAAGCTTAACAAATTGTTAACTAAAACAGAATTCAGTCTATACAGAAGACTAACTGCTGGTTCTTAAAAAAATGTAGTCCTTCAGCAGCCCATCTCAAGTACACGTCTTTGAGGCACAAGAGAGGCAAAGCAATTCCCATCTTACCCTGGTTCCTTGCATTAAGGGACCTTGAGAACAGGAAACGGCTTCTAGAAATGTGGAGCTCTCCAAAAGACAGACTTTCCCATTAATGTCAATGAAATGATTTCTAGTTTCATAATAAACCCCTCTGCATAATTCTGCCACTATTTATACATCCCATAAAGATTCTGCCTGCATGGAGCGAACAGCAAAAGGGGAGAGAGGGGGGAAAAAGTCAGAAGGGGGAAAAAACCCCAACAAACTAAATTAATAAGATTACTTGTAGACTAGGAAATTTAGAATGAGTGTACCCTGCCCTAGAAAAGAAATGGTTGAAACCGCATCATATTTATTTCAGCAGTGTGGATGAGAGATGGTGTGCTACATTATGTTCTCTTCTTCGTATTCCGTTTTCCCCCTCTGCTGGCAGTTGGAGACAGCAAAGTTGTGGCTAATGGAAAACAACAAAACTCTCAAAAGGCTGAAGCATTCAGGAATCTCAAAACTCTGCGGTATATGTTGAGAAATTAGGTCGTACCATACTTGAGTCCAATTAGTGCTGGAAATGGCTGACAGTCATCCCCTGTACAGAGCAGAATAATTCCTAGAGAAGATTAGCACAGCTAAATGCAGCCCTCTTTCCTTTTGAGAGACAGCACAGCAGAGAGTCTCACGTGTTCATGCTACAGTAAATATGGGCTGCACAATCAAACCTGGAAGATACTTTTATTGATATATATATATCAGTAGATTTTTTTAAAATAATAATTTCAGGTCTGTATTTTAGAAATAACATTTCTTGTCTTTAGGGTACAATGACACTTTGTGTACTTCTGTGGGTTACTGATTCTTCGCTTTGTTTTTGGTTGGATTTTTTTTTGGTTGTTGTTTTTTGTTCTTTTTTTTTACTTTCTTTTGAAAATATTTTTTATAATATGCAGACCTGAGGGCAAAACCTTGCTAAAGCAGCTGTAACAAAAAGAATTCTGTACTATGTATTAAAAAAAAAAAAAGGATTAATTTTGTTCCATAGATGTTCTTTAACACAATGGGCTTTTACATAAATTAAAGCTTACCAGCAGTACATATTTATTAATAATACTGCCCTATAGGAGAAAATAAGAATTACAGGCTTACTTAAAAGGAATATCTAGCAAGTAAGAATATAATCTTGCCTATAATGCAGATACTACCTTCTGCTCCATAGGACTGGAGTATTAACCTTGCAAATAATGTTATATTAATGACTGCAAACCATAAACTATAAATCTTATAAATAAATATCGACTTGGCATGGAAATGCTTATATATTCCCTGTAGAAAGACAGAATCAGTAGTATTGAATTTATAGCATTAAGCTTTTTAACTGTTCTTTGAGATATTATAGTAAATATTATAATCATTTTATGGTTGAATAAATGGAGGCAGAAAAGAGTTTGTTTAACAGCCCAGAAGTGCAGATTTCTAATCCTCCTTTTATTGATACACATATTAAACACAGGTGGAGATTTTTTTTTTCCTCTTTAAGGGATGCATTTAGAGCAATAGCTGATGAGGCTTAGAGAAGTAAAGTGCATTTAGTAGGAATTTAGCTAGGGGAAAATGCTGGCAGATGCTAAGGAATATGCAAGTTAAACAAAGACATCTGTGAGCAGTGGTAGTGCTGGGAGAATAATTCTGTAGTCAGCAGTAAAGGGGACCTGAGTTAGAGCTGCCATGGCAGACACAGGTTGGGGCTGGGACGCGAGGAAGACTTTACAGTTTTGTATCTCAGCTGAAGGAGCCAGACAAAAGCACAGGAAATTTAGAAATAGGGAAAGCTTTAAAATATAGCACTAATAGTGGTAGAAACTCCAGGAATAAGAACATCTTGAGTCTTTTGTACCTTCTCACCACTGTTCAGTTGTCTGCCCAAACCTGGAATGCCTCAATGGGTGGTGCTTCCTCAGCACAGGCTACTTGCCTGCCACGTGCAGTTGCTCTGGGAGATGGGCAGAGATGCTTCTCTGTTGCCCTAGAGCTGCACAGTGCCTTCTATTCATTTGTTATCTCTCTGCCCCAGTAGACACCAAAGCAGAGGTCCAGCTCCTCCATTTTATTAACTGTCCCTCAAACAGAAAAGTAAATATCTTGGGTTTTTTTTATTTTGATGAAGAAGCACCTTTACAGTAACAATTAGAGAGGTTCTATGCAAACAAACATGTTCCAAGAAACATATTGCAAAGGTTTACACAGAGGTTTAATACCTTTGTATGATTACAACTGAGTACAACAATAATTAATTCCCTTCACTCTTTCAGAGACTCTTGCTGTGGTCTCAGCTTGCCCACAACAGCACAGGCTGGGAGTTTGTCGAAATACCTCCTCTCTGTTTTTTATGAGTGTGGTAGCTATACTAAATCTGAATTTTCATCTAGCTTAGATGGAAAGATCAGTTAAAAAATAATTGCCATTTCTTTTTCTCCCACTGTGATTGCATACAATGAAACCAGGCATAAGATGCAAGGCTCTTTCCCTGCCCCTCTAAAGACACAAAACCAGTGTTCTTTTCTCCCCAAATATTGTAGCATCTTCCTGACTTTAGTCTTCAGACTTCTGTGTGTGTAAGTGTCTTGGTTTTTTGGGTTTTTTTTTAAGACTAACTGGTAAAACATTGCCATACAGTATGAAATATTACAATACAAATAGAAATATTACATGCACAGTCTTGTTCATAGAATGATTACTGCTTTCCTTGGGAATCTCACATAAGGTTTGATGATGATTTGACAAGCAGGGGGCTTCCAGAAGGGGTATTCAGAGTGGACATGAAAGTCAATAGCATATCGTTAGGATTGGATACATAAGTCCTACACATTGAGGAGTGTGATAGTGCCTAAGGAAAGCCCCTTAAATTTTGAATGGAGGGTCCTACATCATAAAACTTGGAGAAAAAGTTCCTGGTAGAGTATTTTGGGAAGTTGTAGTTGAATATGCTCTGAGTTGTGACTCTTTGATGAAACCATAAAATAAGCCTGTGTTAATAGATCAGACATGTCCTCTGAAAGTAGGATTTCTTTAACTGCTTTAATACTTTACATAGCACAGAGATGTTATTTGATTTTATGCGGATACTTTAATTAAATATATGCTAAGTTACTTGTGAACCACTACTATTTATGTAGTATGTAGTCTTTCTCGTCAAGGGAGAAGGTGTTTTATTAAAATTCACCATAAATGAGTCCCAGCCTGCTTTGAAACAGACAAAACATTTTGGACTGGGTCTTGATTTGGGTTTGTAACAGACCTTTTCTTTGCAGGTGATGCATCTGTTGGCTTCAGTGAGGTCCCCCTTTCACAATAGAAGACAAAGCCCGGTTGTTCATCAGAGCCAGAGTGTGAGCTCAGAAAACTAAACAGGAAGAAAATCTGAACTTTTAAGTCAATATCACATGTCTAAATCCAGCTTTTTCCTGAATCATCTATTTACCTTCAATTCGCTTCTGTAGTTCTTGTGGAGTGTGTTGCAGCAGGCTGAATTGTTTTCTGTCTTAATCAAGATGCGTGGCGAAATGGTGTTCTAAATAGGCTCTGAAGTTTTCTCTAATTTGTGCTCAGCAGTTAGCAGTGGTTACTACTGCCATCCCCAAAATACTGCTGTTGCAATTAGAACCATTTTCTTCTGTGTGCTAGAAGAATATATGCTGCAAATAGTTAAGTTTTGGAGAGTCTACTGAAATGATGAGACCAGGCCAAAGGGATGTCAAATGCGTTCAGCTTCCATTGGCCTCTGGGATTTTGGAAGTCAGTGCTTTGCAACTTCAGGTCTTTAGAAAGGATTTCTTTTTCTTTTCATTATGCTCTTAGAGATGTGGAGGTTTGTGCTTCTTTCGCCCCACTCCCCCCCCTTTCCTCACGAAAGTTTTATGGAGGAACAGTTTTGATTTCCTTGGTCATAAAAACAGTTCCCTCATTCTATGCCCTGTGGTCAAATGTAGCTTCATATGTTTGACAGCTGATGGCAAAGACTTCCTTCATAAAAAGTGTGTCAGCAAGCACAATATGTCCTGCAGCATCCTGCAGTGTGGAAGGTGGGCAAATGGCAACAGCAAGATGTGCAGTTAAACAGGAACTAACAGGAGTTCATCAAAACAAGTAAGAAAGCAATTTGGGAACAGCTTGAGACAGTTTTCATATGGCTTTTAGATAAATGGGCCAAAATAGCATGGAAAGGAACCTCTCATCTGATCAAAAAGACCTTTTGCTTCTCTGTGTATATTTTTGAGGGGCATATAAATGTGGTAAAGAAACACTTTGATAGCAAAACCAAGAGGAAAATGTAGCCATATCTACTGAGATATGTGTGTATGACTGCTAGATCTGATATGTATTAGCCATTAAAATGTAGTATATCTGTACATATTGCTGCCAAGCCCCTAACAGTGCTTCCTGCTACATGGACGGTGTCATCTTTCTTCCTTAAACATTATTCTTACTGGACCAAAAGCCATACAGTACAAAATCTCAATATATGGAAGATTTGAGTGCAGGAGGTAAACACAGATTATTTTATATATTTTTATTCTTTTTGCTTTTGAATATTAAAAACATTGAAATAATTATTTATTTCTCCCAATATCCATACCAGTCATGCACTATAACCTTCTTCGTATGTGGTCAAGTAGATGGGCAGCTAACTTAGGTAATTACCCGGTTTTTCCAGACAAAGCAAGGTTTTGCTTGTGCATTGAGTATGCCTGCTCCCATAGATGGTTCTGAGTCCCTTTTAGGCACTTGTAAAAAATGGGCCACTAATTCACAGGTAGAATTTTTGTTCTTAGCATAGCTTGCTGTTGCTAGCATCAAAGAATTTAGCTGCTGAAAGGCCAAAAAATATGGGAAGGGCTGAAATCAAGAGTTGAATGTTGACCCTATTTTATGTCTACTTGTGTTGCTCTTTGTTAATGGTTTCCTTTCATGGGTTGTGGCGCACTGCATGTTCATTCTGACCCAGCAATTCATCCACTGTGCATGTCTGACAGCCCAGTCCTAAAATCCTTTTATCACCTGTCACTGTATGGAAAGGCACAGTAATGTGGGTTTTCCATGTTCTAACTGCATGGTCCTATTGGGCATGTAAGATGTTGTATCAGGTGGATTTCATGCAAATAACAAGTAAATTTAACCTAAAGAAAGAAAAAAGTGTGTCACCTTACCAAGTACCCCTACTTGCAAAGTAGAAGAGCTCTCCCTTGCTTTCCTGGTGCTAGTTGGTTGAGATATTTATTGGAAACAGATTATTGTTTCATATTTTAGTACATAGTGTTCAGTGTGGCCTTATTAATGTGTAAAGGAAGATGTGTCACAACTGACCTTAAGAAACAGAAGAAAGGTGTGATGTGAGACAACTTGCAAGTAGAGGAAGGGAGGGATGAGAATAGTGGGAGGGAAACACCATGAAATTATTTAAATGTTCCCTGAACAAACAATGAAAACCTTTAGGAGTTATAGTTGGTTGCACTTGCCTTGGCCATGACGAGTTTCACTTGTGCTTCAACTGGGTTCCATCTCTTTTCCTTTTTCCCCTCTGTCAGCGCTAGCATGGCATAGTTTGTCTCATGTCCTGCTATACAGATATGCTGCATTATCAGTCCAAATTTGGTGTTTTCCTGCTAGATCAGGTAAACTTTTTCCCATTTGTAATGGAATAGCCTAACTCAGGATGGTGCTTCAGCACATTTGCAATGAAGGCCAGGAAATGCTACATTTCTATAGCATTGGGTGTGCTTGCTCTGTTATGAGTCAAGAAGATTTGAGACATTGATCTAATATACTAAATTATGCATTATTCAGTGATTATTTCTGATTTTCATTTTTGTTTTCCTCCAGGAATTCCTAAACCATGTCATATATTATCAGCAAGTCAATATGCTACTAATCCAGATTTTTCAATTAATTTTTGCAGAAATGTGTAACTAACTAAGTTTTATTGAGAAATTTTTACCAAAATGAAACTGCAGTTTACCCACTGCTTGCTGTCACATCCAGAAATTTTGTATTGCAGAAGGTGGAAAAACACAGGATGTGATGTGGTTCCTGTCATCCGTTGGAAAGGATTATGAGTAACCAGTGAATTTGAAATTTAGAATCTCAACATAAATTATCAGCTGAAAATCATAGATGTATGTTAAGGATCACTTGTATATTTCTGCAAATATGAGCATGATGATTTTTCTGTTTAGCTCTTCCCAGGTAGTCGCACAATGCAAAGTTATTGGGTAATAGGCTTAGAACAAGAAAATGCAATGAGTTGGTTTCTAAGCCAAATTGCATGTCTGTCAGAGTCCTACATGGGAAAGTGAAACAAATAAAAAAAAAAGCATTGGTGTTCTCACATAGAGTGTGGGGAAAAAAGGAGAGCAGAAGAATCTTATAATTTTTCTGGAATTTATATACATGCATACTTTTAAAATGAACATTATTTTTAAAAGAAATAGAGGGAAATTTATGTTGCTCTGATTCTCTAAAGCTGTGGGAAATAAACTCATGATTTGCATTGAATTTATATTGTTAGATTCAGCAACTGCATACAGTAATTACAGCATTATCTATCATGGTGTTTCTGTACTAAATATGCTTCACATTCATCATATTTCTTTTTTTTTTTTTTTTGTCAATCCAATTTGTCATAGACAAACTCACTTGAAAATCCAGATAATCTTGTCTGCTTGGCATCTATGGAAAATGGTAAATGCTATGGTGTTTACATTAGAAGCAATTACACTCTCTATTTCTGTCCTTAGCCTTATTTATAGTCATTGTTAGTCTTGGTACCTCAAACATTGTTAGACTGCTTCCACACTAATTTTTTCCTACTGTCTTTATAATATTTTTTACAAGTTCCCTGGGAGCAAAATTTCTGCCTTGGAACTAGAGATACTTCACAAGGAATTATTGTTCTGGAGAAAGTTGCTTCCTATGGCTAGGATCTCTCCACCAGCACAAAACCTGGATAGAAGAGGAAATCTGGATTCAGAAGGGGGTGCTCTGCACTTTTGCAAGCTTGTGTCCATGAAGCTCCCATTACAGAGCTGAGGAGAGAAAAAAAGAAACAAAACCAAAGACAAGCAGGAAGTCAGGGGTTTAATGCACAGTGATGCACCTAGAGGACAAAAAAATGAGAAGGGTGAATCGAGGGTTCTGTGTCTTCACACTTATTTCCTTAACTCTCCCTTGAAGGCATCAACGTTTGCTCCACCTGTAATTCAGCTCAGGCCTCCAAATAGGCAAAGCTTGAAGAAAATGGTCCAAGTTTTGTAATTTATTACAGCCTTTGTCCTTAGTGTGCATAAGGTGCCCATGTCACCTGCATTTAGGGGTATGGAACTGTCCTGTGGAGGTTGGTGTCTCTTGCCATTGACGATTTAAGGAGCATAGAAAGATTAGTCTCCCAAGGAAGGGATCTAAAAAGCTTGTCCACTGCTGAAGGCTATCCCCTTCCCCCAGCACAATTTCCTTTTAAGCCATTTTCCATTGTGATAGTTCAGAACAGAAATATTTTGTCTGGTTTCTCCCTTAGAGTTATATTTGGAGACTGCTGTACAAGAAAAAAAACCAAAAAACTCTGCAAACTGATGCAGAGTATTATTAGTTTTTACCCTCATTATTTTTTACTTTCCTTGGCTTATTTTTGTAGCTCTGCCTTTCTTCCTCCTCACCAGATTGTTTATACTTAAAAAGAAATAAGCCTTCTGCTTGTTGCATAGTCAGTTCTCTTTACATTTTTCTGAAGTTAACATTGGATTCTGTTGTCCTTTTCCATGTTTAGACATAGCCAGGATAAATTTCAATGACATCCTTTCCAACTGTTTCTAAATATTTCCCATTTTTCTTGCAGACCAATTTCCATATGCTGCAGGATTCAAAGCAAAATTCCATAAGGCATGCTCTGAATCCCTCCAGCTATCCTCCCAAACGTGAATGGGCTCCATTTGCTCAGGTGGAGCTCACTCCCCACGCCCTTAGCACCAGCAAGTCTGCTGGGAGTGGGAGGATGGTGGAGCAGCCACCCACAGCCACCTGGTCTGCCAGAGTGCCCAGAGCCTTGCCAAAACAGTGCCAAGGCACCAGCTCGGGGTGAGACTCTTCAGGGAGGCATGGATCAGCCAGGAGATGAACTACTTCACATTTCTCTCTCTTGCTCTCTCCTCGGTAACCTTTGTTGGCAAAGATAAAGCCTAATGTTGCTTTTTTAATTTTGGCAGGTTTCTTTAATTATTATTTTTAAGTCTCCTTCATGGCAAATTACCTGCTTATTTTACATATGGACTTTGGCTGTTGTAAGAGTACAGCCTTAGTTTTCTAATCTGAAAATTGTGTGACACAGGTAGAGTATAATCCCTTCCTCAGTAAACTATTTAGCAGTGTGTGCACAACCTTGTTATTAAAATAATAGCATCTGTATTGGAGGTGTCACTGTCAGGGGAGGAGGTTTCATCACTTCTACTAGGACATAATTTTTATGTAGACAAGGCCTTAAGCAAAGTCTTACAGGTACTTTTCTAGAAAAAAGAAACCAACCTATAAATGGCATCAAACCAAAAACAACACACCCCACCAAAAAAAGCTCACCAAAAGGCCCCCAAAGCACTCCCCCTCTCCAAAAAAAACCACAAGCTGTACTCACCCTTCAAGTCTCATGTATGAGAAATAGAAGCTGCAGGCTCATTTTGTCATATAAGCACCTAAGTAGCATCAGCAGGTAAATGTGGCTATTCAGCTGTACTGCCTGCAGACACTGCAGCTTTGCTGTAGTTCAGCCTCTCTGATCTCTTAACAGGGACTCAGTGGGAGAGAGGGAGAGATGCCAGTTCAGCTGCAGCTCTACATCAGGAAATCTGGCCGTGCATTACTGCAACTGTGGTGTTTCAAACTGGAAATTGTGAGTAGTTCTCAAAGACTTATTCTGGCATCTCCTCTCACTCACTGGGAATTGTGTATTCTCTCATGGAAGACAGTGATGTTCAGAAGATAGAAATTAGGTCACTGATGGCTGTTGTTCAATATTAGCTGAGCTTACTTCTCAGTTATCTGTTAAGTTAATTGCAATTCTATTAATTAAGTTACCTGTGATGGCATCATTATTGATTCCCCAAACCTAGAGTACTGTATAATGCCAGGATCTAATCAATCATCTGCTGGCTAAATACAGATTGTCCCCTGTCTATACTGGGAGCAAGCAGCCTCCAGTACCTCTTCTACAGCACACTGAATTGTGGACACCTAAACTTGCCCAGGGGTTCAGGGTAGCCTGGAACATACTGAAAGTGCCCTGTGGGTTGAGTACTAAGCTCAGTTCTCCTATAGTTATCTCAAAAAGCCCAGCTGATGCCATCTCTCTTTGTCTCTTTAACATTGCTCCACCATTTTTTCCCCAGTTTTAAAAACATCCACTTTTCCTCTGTGAATCTTTAGAGCTGTGAGTATTGTCTCATGTGGGCCATAGCTGCTGTGTCTGGGACAGCTGTTCTAGCCTTGAACATCTAGAATATCCTAGCTATACTTTTGTTCTTTGGGTAAAACCTCATGTCTGTAGATGACTTAGCAAAGAGGCTTTCGTGTGAGCCAAAGACTTCTGCAGGATCAAACAGCACTGGATGCAGGGGCAGGGATGCTAGGCACTCATCAGCCACCTGACTGAACCTGGGCCTGGGAAGGTAGCTGGATTTTCAGGTGTTTCTGCAGTGTGTACTTGTTCTCTTAGGAATCCTGAGCTGAGGGGAAAGAGGTGGTATACACATTTCACCATGCAGACAAGGGAATCTTTAGAGGGAACAGGATGATGGATGTATTGCAGAACAGCCTGTGCTCACAGTCACCCCAAAAGTACTATATGACGATACAGCCACTCACACAGCCACTGTTGAGTTCAAACAGGTCCTTTCCATAGACTTTGAGAGAAAGGCCATAATTCTCTTATTGTCTTCATGGAAGGAAGGAGTCAGTAATAAAAATCCTTAGTTTAAGCTTCAAAAAATTTTTATTTTCTGGCTTAATTTCTTTACAAGTTAGCTAAAAAAGGTTTCTGTTTAAAAAAAATAAATCAATCTTATAAGTATTCCTTTAGAGCTTCTTAAATATTTGTATTTAAAAACATAAAAAGTGATAGTGAGCAGACCATGGTCTTAAGATAAGATATACAGTACCTAAAGAATAACATGAATTTATATTAGGCTGTAAAGATAATGATGTTGAGGAGTTTATAATCCCTCAGTTTCCCAAGGATGTCTGGTAATAATGCAATCATTTCACAGTGCCTCCTATTTTCTTTACTTTTGTTGTCACTTAAATAAGCAGTCAAAGTTTTAATACTTGTGAATAGTATTCTCTAAGTTACAGTAATGTAATATACTACTTTGACCTTTTCAATATTGTTTGATTTGGTTGGTTGGTTGCTCTATTTATATCTGTGCTGAGCGGTATAGCATGAGTGAGTGGATACCAGCTAATGAAAATATAAAATACTGGAGAAGCTAAGTGAATATACAAAATGTACGGCATTAAGTATTGAAATTCTGATAAATCATCCTTGTGACAAAAGGTATAATGAGATTAGAAATTGCAATAAAAAATTAATCTTTTCTAATGACATAGATTGTGCCTAGGCGGGTAAATGGTGTGAATTTAACTTGATCTCATTATATTCCTAAATTTGTAATCTCATTTTCCTCCTCAGATGCTTCACTTAAAGTAGGCAGCAGTGTGTGTGAGTGTGTGTGTGTGTGTGTGTGTGTGTGATTGGGTGTGGTGCATTCTGTATTTGGGAAAAGTTACTTAATCCTTCAACTTCAGTGCACCAGGAAGTGAGTAATACTCGAATCAGAGGGAAACTTCCCTCCTAAGATTCAAATAGTCTTTTGGTTCTTATTCAAAGTTCTGCAGAATGCAACCAGCATTGACTGACTCCATAAATCTTCCCCATTCCAGTGGACTCAGGCCTTTGAAAACCTGTTCCAGGCTGGGAGGAAAGACAAATGCAGAATAATTAGAGCAGAGAACTCCCCAGCCAGGCCATAGATTACAAAGATGAGGATTCAGCTGTCAGTGCTGAGCAAGAGCTATGTTTTGAAGCATAGCACTCTTGCAGTGGACCTGGGAGCCTCTTTCAGCCAGCCATTACCCTCTGGAGCATGATTTTTAACTCACTTGCTCCATGAAGCAGATGACTAAGGGTGAGGTGGGAGGGAGATGAAGAATGTTTTTTTCTTCGAGCAAGTTATGTCTTTTCTCTTTCCCTATTTACCATACTTTTTTAGATGTGCTGTCTAAGTACTAAATGTAGCACTCAAGGCTCTGACAGTTTTTAGCTGTGCTCATTTGTCCTGAGAGGGTAAAGGAGATAAGAATTATCTGCTTATTCTTGTGCATCCATAACCAGAAATGTGAGCACATGCAGGAGCATCTTTCCCAACAAGTGGGTGTGTAGCTGAAGTCATAGCCTGAGGTCTCCTGCCTCCTCACTGAGAGAGAAAGAATGTAGAATCCAGGTTTTAAGTTGCTGTCAGGGCTGGATATGCAGTGATTTCTTTCTCAGCCTTGGACTAGGAAAATGCATGAGCAAGTAATGAGACATTTACGAGCCCAAATTAGTCCTTTCTCTTAGCAACTTCCTTCTTCCCACACCTCAAAACACTCTAACCAGTCCTTCACTCTTTATAATCCACCTCCAGCATTTAAGCAACAAAAAAGCTTCCCAAATGCAAGTGCTTTCCACAGGAATCCATCTAACAGAGGCATCTGGGCAGAGAGGGGAGATGCTGGGAGAGCTGGAGGCAGCAGGAAGCCCGTGTCCCCAATAGCAGTCCCTTGCCCATCCGTCTTGCCACTGCTGACGCTGGGATCTCTCCATTGTCCTGGCTTTCCACTGCCCCAGTCGAGCAGAAATCTAAGCAAAAGATGAAATCTCCCCTGCCAATCTTGTGCTCACAGACTAAGTCACAGTAGCCCTGGGACTTGAGGTGATAAACTGTAAGTAGCTTAAGAATAAGCATCTTGATAGGGAGGGTAGGGGAAAACACAAAATTTTTTAAGGCAGTTCATGTGGCACAGATTTTCACTACTACAGCAATAACAGAGTTTTTAACACAGAAAAATCCTACCTCCTGCCGTATTTCAGATCCCCTCATCAAAGCATGGCATGGATAACTGAATTTTTTTTTAGTTCTTCATTTACCATTTCTTCTAATCTGGACAAAGCTCTGTGGGTTCAGAGTGTGTTGTGTTTTTTATTCTATATTCTACAGAGCTAATTAACATGAGGCAGACAGTGGCATAGAACACAAGTTTGGCAAAGCCATTGGCAGCTGAAAACACATCCAAAATAGTCGGGCAACCTTAATATTATGTAGAATTAAGAGTCATGCCTGCACTAAGTAACTTATTAATAGAGTGGCTGGAAACAGGATTTTATGGATATATATGACTATGGGTTATGCAGAGTCAGAAAACTTTTTGATCAGTGAAAATTGCTATTTTCTACAGTTCTCTGTGTCTGCAAAGTTACCAAATGTGGGAGGATTATGCTCTGCTGTTGCAGGTGACATGAGGCTGCAGATTTCCTTCCCTCACCCTCAGTTTCTGGACACTTCATGATTTTTAACTGCTGGTGAGTTGGAAACTAGTAACAGAAAATATTGGGTTTTTTTGTTACAGATATATCTGGATTTTAAAAAAAATAAAAAAGTTGTCACATTGTCTCATCATCTCCTGGTTCAATAATAAGTCTATGAAAAACAACCTCTTCTGTGAGGGTGTGGAGAAGCTGTGTCATGGGAATCTGTATTGTCTGTATCAGAGAAAAAATGTTAATGACTTTTAACCAGACACTGGAGAGATAGAAGCAAGTGACACCTGTGAGGAAATTGAGGAAATATGGTTTTCTTGCTCTCCTTTTCTTCCACCTGTGCAAAGCTGTTGCATGTGATCTGCCCCTCATGGCTATCCTCCTCTGGGGATGGGCACAGATATCATGCATGAATCTATTCTTGAGTTTGTGTATTTGACACAGAATTCTGACAAGCAGAGGAGAGGTCAGTCTTTCTACAAAAGGGTGGGTTTTTTGATAGAGAAATTCAAAAAGCCAAAGGTTCCAGTATCATTATATTCCAGTATCTACAGGATGGCTACAGAGAAAGTGGAAGCTCCCTTTTTGCAGAGAGAGATGAGGGACAGTGGGCACAAGTTACTCCAGAGGATTCTGCTTGGAAATGAGAATAAGTTTTCACAATGAGAGCCATCAGCCACTGGGATAATCTCCCCAGGGAAGTGGTGGATTCCCCAGTGTTGAACATTTGAGGGTTCCCAGGGTGCTGGGCCATCTTGTCTAGACTGTGCCAGGAAAAGTTAAACCAAATGATCCTTGAGGTCTCTTCCAGCCCGATATTCTATGGTTTTATAATGTGTATTTTCATTTTGCCTCTTGTCTGCCAAACAGAAATCTGACTTGTTCCCTGCAGCTGCTGTCCAGACCCTTATGGCCTGGTTAGGTGTAGGTCTTGAGGGAGTGCCTCGCTAGACTCAAGACATGCAGCATTGTGAGCTCACAACTTCCACTAGTCCGCTCCTCCAGGCTCTTTTTCCCAAAGAAAAATTTCCCAAAGCCATTTTCACCCTGGGCTGCCCAGTTCCTACTGCTAACTGAGCCAGGAGGCTTAATGTACAAGCAGAGTGAGATCCTGAGCCAGGGACAGCCCTGAACATCCAGGGCACTGGGGCAGACTTTCTGTTGCTAAAGCACCGTCCCTTAGAGCAAGCATTAATGGAAATATTTGCATTTTTCCGGTCTTGTTTTACAAAACCCCAAAGGAGAACAAAGCAGCTTTAAAAGCAAAGATAATCTTTTTGAGGACAGATCTTGTTTTATGTTGCCTTATGTTTTGCTTTTTACTTCACCTTTTGCAAGGTGAATCCTTTTTGCCTGTCTTGTAATAAAAGTTGGTTGAACAGAATGCATCTCGGAAAGCCACTGTGGCCTGGTACAGGGCATTCAAGCCCATAGTAAAAGATGCCCCTTTTCTACCTGCAAGATTTTATCTTTGCAAGGGTCTTTGCCCTGGCTGCTGTTGAAGTGATGGAGTTGAAATACTGAGCCCTGCTTGCCTTATTCTGTTCTTTCTGTTCTCTTTTGAACCTCAGTAGTTCCCCCTCTGCCAAACCTACCCTTTTCCACCACGGGACACATTTTGGTAAGGGTTTGTGAAGCAACCAAACCTGTAGCTTGTGTGAAGTCTTCCACCTCTTGTCTCAAATAGATGAGGAGATACCATAATTACCACTCTTGATAGTAGTGTCTTGCCATCCAGGTGGAAACCCAAAAAGATATCCAAAACCTCCACAATTGCAACAGATGTGCATTTTACATACTGCTTTTTAGAAAGGTAAAACTGAAATGAAACAATATATCTGAAAAAAAAAAAAAATCAAGTTCCTGTTTCTAGGAAAATTGGTGGTGATGGGCAACAGGGTGGGGTTTAGATTGGACTGGGTGGAAATGGAATGTATACTGTGCTGTAAGCACAACCTCAGTATTCCCCAGGGTGCACTCACAGTTATCTCTGTGTTTAAAGAAGGGAAACTTGCTTTTGGCAGCAAAGCTGTCATTTAACACACACAGGAAAATAGAACATTCTGAGTTTTAAGTTAATATCGTGCTTGTTATCTGTCCTTTTTCTGCATTTATGGGATCAGTGATGTTTTGATTTCTCTTCCATGCTATCCGATTTCCCCTCTGCATTTGAACCATTTTGGCAATATTCATACCTAACTGGATAAATGTACTCACAGCTTTTGTTTCAATGCACACTCATATGCTGATTAAGTACTTCTCTGACAGCATTATGTCTGGTTAAATATATATACTTCCAAAATTACTACACAAAAATAGAAAGCAATAAAGAGTGCTAAAATGACTTTTTGAGCCATTATCATTGTATAAAAATACTAAAGCACAATTTTGAACTGTCTTCAAAATCCTTGGAAGATGTAAAGGTCTGTTGCTTTGCAAGAGTTCTAAAATTTTAGACTGAATTCAATGCCTGCACTGACATGTGACAGAGATTGGGTGCACTAAGAGCAATGAGCCTGCTTTTCTTTGCTCTGAAAGCTTTTGCAACAGGCAATATATAAATCCCTGTCTTTTGTTGGATCATTTTACTGTCTTAATGATGTTTGAACATAGCATACACTTAGTGAATTTAAAAAACACTATTGAACTGAAATCCTTCTTAATTTGCCAAACACCTAAACAATGAAAATTAATGCATTGTCAGAACCCATTCTGTGGCCTTGAGCTGCTGGGAAAGATCTGAAAGCATCATTTCATGCTCTTCGCCCTAAGACCTGTTGCAACTGTGCCCCTCAAGCCTTTACTGTACCATGAAGGTTTTATTCACAGTAAATCAGACACGTTTTCCTCAGCCTGGTCAGAACAGTCCTTCATCCTCTGTTTCAGAAACAAGGATGACCTGTTCAGTAATCCAAGTTCACATTCAATTAGCAGTTAAGGATTCCTAATTTAAATACCTCTAGGGAAAACATAAGCTTTTTTGAGGACATACTTGGACAAGTTAAGTGTGATTCATATTAACAGCAACTTGTAAAAGCTGGGTCTCACTGAAGATTACATCTGTTGTTAAGAAGTGTTAACTAGAATAGGCAGAAATTGTGGTGACCACGTGTATTATCTACACCCTAGGGGAGCTGTGTTGTTATTTGAAGGAAGTTCATGCTGCACTATTGAATTTGGACGGAAAAGTGTGCTAGTTTTGCATATATAACATTTAGTGAAGAAAGGAGAAGACACCCACAAAAATATTTTTTTTTTAAAAAGAGTTCTAAAAGTTTCCTCTATGTCTGACAAAAACCAATCAGTGGTTGGTTTTTAAAATTAACAACCTGCCCCAAGAGCAACTCCAAACCAATCCAGCCTGCTGCAGCCCATGCAAGCCAACAAAAGGCCAAGCTGAGCCCGCATAAAATAAAATACCACCAAAACAGCCACCACCATTTCTAGCTATGCCCCTATTATCCTAACCCAAGCCCCCAGTACAACCACCAAAAAGCTTTCCAACATAAACAACTCCTGGCGGTGACCCAACAAAAATCACGTAACCAATGACTACGCAAACAAAATATTAACTCTTTCATTACATAAATAAAACTTACAAACCTTTCACCTTGTCTCTTAAATAAAAAAAAAAATATTAAAAACACACACAAAAACAACATACAAAAAAAATCAAGTCCCCCCCAAAAAAGATAAAAGAGTCTTAAACTAAAATTCTTTTATAAACTACAAAAAGATAATTAATAAATTAAATTATTTTTTCTATTATACCTATAAATTAAAGCATTCACATTATAAACAAATCATTCATACTAAAATAAACAAATATTAAAATAGTTACCATCCAATAAAAAATTTAAACAAAAAAGAGTAACAAAAATCCCCCAAAAATCTATGCCCAAAACTAAAAATAATTTCAAAATTAAATACACAAAACTTTAAACTACTCATTGTTAAAAGAAAACCCCATAAATTAACAAAACCCATTAATTCAACTATTAAAAAACTATAAAATAAAAAACTTCACAATAACAAATTACCAAACAGCTATTATTCATAAAAATTAAAAACCACAAAAACTATTATTTTATTTAAAAGTCTCCATAAGCCAAACAAAAAACTCCTGTCCCTAAATAAATTTTAAAAATATTATTTTAGAAATAATAATTTGTTTCCATATATTGTCAAAGTAAAAGAAAGAAAATGTAGAAAGAAAAAAGTATTCTAAAATTTTATTCCAGTTTTTATAATTTTTTCTTTTACTTTCTATTAACAGAGCTTTTCTTTATACCCTTTAAAATTTAAACCTATTTTAGTCTTCCTCCTAATCCTGTCTCTCAACAAAAAAAATAAATAAATAATTCTAATAAATACACTAACAATTTAACCAACACAAAACCCACCAGATAAATTAATACACTAACCAAAAAATATCTAATTATCATGTCAAAATGCCTACAAAAAGAGTCCAAAAATATGTCAGTGTTTACTTGGAGTGCCAGAGTTTTGACAGTTTCCAAATCAGGCTTGAGGTGTTTTGCAGAAAATTCTGTGGGGTCATTGGTCCTTCTTCTTCTAGGGGCAGGATCTATAGACAATTTAAATGAAACCTGCAAAACCTGCAATACCTTAAATTAAACTTATTAGCCTGTAAAAATTTCTACATTGAGGCACGACAGTGGTTTCTAAAACAGATTTTTTTTTTTTTTTTTTTTTTTTTTTTTTTTTTTTTTTAGCTGTACTTGGAAGAGCACATCTTTAAAAATCTGGGAATTGATGTTGATGTAAACCTTTAGGATCCGAGCCAAATGCAGTTGTTTGTGTGGGTGCCAGGAAGGAATCCTGCTGCCACAGGGCTTCATCTGCCCCGGTGCCTCATCTCCCTGCTGGAGGGGCACTGGGGCAGCTGCTGCAGAGTAAAAACTGGAACTGCTGATCCGTGACAGACCAAATGTGGGACTGCTCTGTGCCAGCTCTTTGGCTTGGGAATATCTGTGTCTTTCCCAGGTACAGATACTATTTCCCACCTGTGCTGCAGGGCTCCACACTATCAAAGAAATTGAAAAAAAAAAAAAAAAAAGTTACCAGGACTGACTCAGGTTCAGAATACCTACTTTGGTTAGAAAATGTGTATTTTTGCTGGCGGTCTCTTTTATTTAAGAAAAAAATATAAAAAAAAAAAAACACGACAGAGTAGTGCTGAGCAAAATTTGAGCCCTGAAAGCCTTTTCATAGCATATTGAAGTGTAATAGTTTTAGAGTGTGGTTCATTTTTTTTCATTGAACCACAGGAGTCTGACTGGTGTTCTTGCCAGGGAGTTACCACAGACTCCCATGTGTGATGGGATGCAGTATTCCACTGGGAACCTCACTACAGGGACACGGGTGGAAAAGAAATATGAACTATCTGAAATATAACTTCTAAGGGGTATTGCAATATCTTATGTTTCGAAAATACTTTTCATTTTTTCCTAATCTTTTTGTCATCTCCTCATCTTTGTATTTTTTATGTTAGAAAAATATCCACTCTCTTCCATGGAAAGCAAAAGCTTCTAAAAGAAAGGGTTGGCTGGATAGTTTTCTTGTGAAGTTTCACAAGAAACTTTTCAGCCATTCACAGTGTTAAAATTTCAATTTTTTTTCTTTTCATCTCTCTTATAAAAATGTTTTGCTATTTATTAATAAATGAGAAGGATCAATGTGAGGAATGATATAGTAACAAAATAAACTTAGTTTAAGAAAACCACTTCCTTATTCTTCCATAATTTCCCTTATGTGTATATAACACTGCACTATCCTTTATCAGTGTAGGCCTGTGCTGTGAAATTAAATCAACAACCACTGTGCCTTAAATTGAACTCTGAGGGGTAAGAAAACCAACACCTCACACTATTATTATTTTTCCTTTCAGTTCTTATTTATTTCCCCTTGACTTTGGGTAGTAATCTATGCTTGTTCGGAACAAGCCCCACTGGATAGAATATAATACCACATAAATTATGTGATGCTGTACAGCTACTTTGCACTCAGAAGGTACTGTTGGAAAAGTTGAAACAATTCTAAGGTTTTGGTCTAAAATCACAATAATGTGATTTGCTTCGAGGACGAAAGGTGTGGCTGTGGTGAGTGTTCAAGAAAAAAAAATACATCAGACTTTCCTGACTTGTGTCCCTACCTTATTTTCCATGACCTGGACAATTGCATAAATTTGAAAAGGAAAATAAAAACGCTGAGGGCATTTGTACAGTCGACGGCATCACAGGCAAGGTCTGAGCTGAGCAAACTCTTGTGTGAATGTACTGGCTTTGCCCAGAGATTGATGAAGTGCAGCTGGAGCTTGCCGAGAGGTTTCTCATGCCCAGGGTCTGAAGTGCCCATTCCAGTGCAGTGCCCAGTCTCAGCAGGCGTGTGTGCCCAGCAGATTGGAAGTGTCCTGGCTGGGGTCTACCCTGCACATGCCAGCTTCTCTGCAGTCACATTGTCCTCTTCTTGCTACCAAGAGGATTTGTTGCTTACAAAAACTTGAGACTTGCTCTGACAAAAATTCAGTTGGACAGGAACACATGTAAAACAAAACAAAAGTATGGAAAACCTTATAAATTACTGTGTCTGCTGCATATCATGTTCCAAAACATTAAAGACTCTACAGGAACAAGAGTTCACAGCACACACAGTGGTGTTTTGGGTTTTAGATTTTTTCATGGTCTTTTGTTATTTATTTCTATTAGAAGTTACTCTGAAACTGACTAAAATGAATTATTAAGCAACCTTGAGTAACTGCTGTTTGTGCATTGAATTTATAGACTGTTGTGATTGTTGTGTTTGTTTACTTTGTCTATTAAAACAGTTAAGAGGTTAATAGTAATAAAAATAATCATCACTATGAGTTTACACTGTGCAGAAGCTGACTTTTTCATTATTTTTTTTCCTTCTCCCCCTTTACTTACCTTGCTGGCCTGGATTTTACATCCATGATGTCTGTGTTTGCAAACACTGCAGAATGAGCTGGGTGGAAGGGAGGGTGCTGCCTTAGTCATGGATTTTTTTGCAGGTGGGCCTCCTTAGCAAGCAGTGAGCACTCACTGTGCACACTTCACCTCCTGCACTGACAATTATTCCTGGATCCTGTCCCTTGTTCCAGGCATGGCCACTTGCATATCAGAGCATTTTTGTATTGATGCTGTGCTCACTCTGCAGAGCAGCTGGTGCATAGGGGGCATGAAGGGAGTTCAATAATTGCGTGTCAGTGGGTAAGGTTCCAGGCTTGCTCTCAATAAAAGGAGCTCCTGCTGTGTCCATCCAAAATCAAATCTTTTGGGGCTTTTATTTATTGCCAGCAGGAAAGAACAACAACAAAAATAAACTGCAGCAGTCTGTGTACCTGAATCTAGTTGTTCCTAGACCTGTGTGCATGATCTGGAGGTCAGGTACCCTATACCCTCCTAACCAGGACATTAGAAATGTACTTTTCCCAGCTTTGTGTCACCTTTTCAGCATACACTGAACCCCCAAAAATAGGCTGAAACATATAAAATATTTAATTTGGGTAACTGGATTGAGGAGTGTCTGCATTTGCAGTTGCACTGATGCGCCCCTGGCACTCTCAAGTATGATT